>NC_056728.1:1295617217-1295674717 GCF_019279795.1 Protopterus annectens | reverse complement strand
GGACATTGATTTTTTTTTTTTTTTTTTTTTTTTTTGTGAGAAAACACTGAGGTCATTCCAGGTGTGACAACAGGTCTATACCAAAAGGGAAATTATACTCAATGAACATCCTAATGAGTGCTGAGTACAGTGGAGCAATTATATTGCTGCGATCTGTACACCATAACTTTATAAATAAGCTATGAAATGAAAAAGGACTTCTTTACAATAGTGGATATGTGGTGATCAAAGCACAGTCCACTGTCGATAAAGCTTCCAAAATCCCTAACTGTGGGATCAATTTTCAGAGGGGTAATGTCAATGTAATAGTTACAAGAGGAGTCATGCTCTTCAAAGGATACAGTTATTCACCTCTTGGCATTAAGTTTTAGTAAGTGGCTATAACACAAACTATTTGTTTGGGATAAACCTTCTTACAGAACCTGGGTGTCCTCTGGGGTGTCTACGACAGCAACAAGTTTGAAGTCATCTGCACACTTGGTCAGCCACAAACCCTTAACATTAGCTTTGACCTCCAAGAAGTAAATGCCAGATAGAATGGCCGAAGGATTGTAATCCTAGGGCACTGCACTAGTGATATTCTTTTGGAGGAGGTAAGGCCATCCACCCTTACTTCCTGGGGTTCTATTTGTCAGCACGTTTTCTACACAATAAGTTACATGAAGGGGCATTTGTCTACAATGCCTGAGTGTGGGATGGTGTTGAATGCCTTTGTTAGGTCCAGATAGGCAGTGTGCACTGATTTGCTGTCATCCATTCCTTCAGCGACTTTTTCAAAGAAATTGACCTGGTTAAGTAGGCAGAACCTGCCCATTATGGATCCGAGCTGGGTTGGGTTGAGAGTCTGTAGGTTCTCTATTAATTCTGTAATGATCATTTACATAGCCTTACAGATGAGTCTGGTTAGGCTTATGGGTCTATACTTTATTAGGTCCATTGAAGCCTTACTTTCATGCAAGGGAGAAACTACCACTGTCTTCTAGTCATCTAGAACAAAGCATGTTTTTGATGCTAACATTGAATAGCCTCTGTAGGGGGTATAACAAGTCATGTTTCAGGTTAAATAATAGGTAGCCTGTTATGTAATCTGGCTCCAAAAATGTAGTACTCTTGGTGTTTTATAGTGCCATGAGAACTTGTTCTTGGGAGATTTGATGAGGGAGTGTAGATGTAGGTATTTCATCTAAGAATATTGCAGGGGAGAGTTGTGTTAAGTTAGAGTTGAATTTGTTAGCCAGTAGATTGGCTGTGCCGTCTGGGTTTGAGTATGTGATTTCATTTACTATTAGTTCATTGCAATGCTTGGCATTGTTATTGAGGTTTCTAACTTAGTTAAAGAAGACTTTGCTGTTATCCTTGCCTGGGTGGATATTTTTACCTCATATCTGGCATTGGTTGATTTGATCTGGACTAGGAGTATATTGTTTAGTTTAGCAAGAGTGTTTTTGGCTTCCTGGGAGTTAAATTTATTTTTGTGTGCAATTAGTTTTTTCTTTTATTACAGAGCCTGTTTATATTAGAGTGCAACCAAAAGAGTTTATTTTTAAATTTGGCATTGTTTTATTTCTGAGGGGGACAGAAACATATCTACAGCTTTTTACATGTGCATAGAATTTGGCAGTAAAGGATTCTACATAAGCAGTGCACTCTCTGAGGTGGAGGAGGGCTTTTAAATTTAGCCAGGCCATCACAGTTTTAGTAAATTAGCCTTTGCATAGTTGCTGAATACCAAGGTATTGGAAGATGCCTCCAGCTTCAGTAGTACAGTGAATGTGACTGACTTGTGGTCCAGTTTGACCAGGGAGGAGGTTACAGTTGGTGAGAAGTACAGCTGTCTCATACTGGTAAGTAATGGGTCCTGGATATTATCACCAGTGATTGCAGTGTGGATAGCTAGTACAGAGAGTTTGTAGTCATGAAGTGCAGAAATCTCCAGGCATACATGTTTGATAAGTATTAATCTTCCAGTTTATGGAGAGAAAGTTGATATCTCTTAAGAGAATGGTATTTGGTTAATACATAGGGACTCCATACTGGTTAGGAAGAAGGTATGGGCCAGGGGGGGCATAGAGAGGGTCCTGCATGAGTGATAGGCATTGTAGCTCTGAAATGATGGAGTGCTTTCAATGTTCTTGAACCAGGTCTCTGTTACCATTCATATATCGACACTTTCCAGGGTAAGTAGTGCCTGCAGGATGTGGAGTTTTTTGTTTACACTCTCTGCTTCATATAGTCAAGTGAGGTATGCCTCATGTCATTTAAACCTACATGTACAATGACTGTATCATATGTGTACTTATGGTGCAAGGACTTGAGTGTATGTGTGATGTGATGAATTCTAGCACTTTAGAGGCAACAAACCATGACCTGCTTCTTGCACAGCCTTGTGAGTAGTGCAGGAGTTAGCTATGACTAGGATATTGAACTGTGTTAAGGTTTGGCTTATGGGCTTTTAAATTGAATGAATGTGACTCCTAGGTGTGCCTTTCATAGTGGGTGCTGTCTGTGCTGTGTGTTTGTGAGTCTGTCACTTGCTGAGGGTACTTGCTTCTTAGGTTACAGTAGGAGTCCTTTGTGGTTTAGGTAGGTTACTTTTAAGAGACACAACATATGTAGGTCTATGTGTTTGGTCTGAGCTGTATTTGATTGGTGTAGTGTACTGTTGTGTGGTACTGACAGCCTGTCTGTTTATTATGTGAGAACTTTGCTTCTAATAACATTATATAATTACATCTCGCACACAATGTGCCAGTTTGTTTAAGTTGTTGGTTGTCAGTAAACATGAGACAATTGCTACATCATCTTACAATGTCAATTTCATACAAGCTGGCTGTGGCAACAGATGGAAAGTGCAAATCGATGGTTCTGGATGCTTTCTAATATGGGTTAAAAAGAGGGGTAGTACCTAGAATGTTTGGAGCTGATTTATTGAGTGCTATCTGTCTGAAAGAACAATCGGAGTCTCCGCACAAGGTGCAGTGTACCTTTTAGCTGAAGACTAGAGCCTCTTTGTGCAACTTCCAAGTGAAAGTGTCTAATCTCACAAGTAAGGTATTGATTTGGGGTATAGTACATGTGGACAGAGAAACATTTGGTTTGAGCATCACACCAGTTTGGTAGCAAAATAATTTGCCTATTCTTCCAGTGAGATGGTGTTTGACATCCAACAATGTGCTGCTGCTTAACTCTGTGATTCATATACATGTAGATTTAACTAAGGTTCCTATAAGAGAATTTCAAAAGTGAAAATATCTGTGCCTGTTGACTACAGCACTGTGCAGTGCTGCATACAGCAGCAACACTACTCATTGTTTAAACTGAATGGTAGAAGTGAAAGAACCAATAAGAAAGTAGTTAGAGCTCCAGTCAATAATGGCTACTCTTCAGAAAGCAGCAAATTACGCCTTGCCACTGAATAACCACTACTGCACTTACTAAGTTCACACTTAGACAAGAAAATTAAACAAAACATGTACACCTGCCATAGCCAGCTTGTATGAAATTGACATTGTGAGATGATGTAGCAATTGTCTCATGTTTATTGACAATGTAAGAAAACTTGTAAAAGTAGGAGAAACAATGAAAAGTCATAGGAAAAACACATGTATTAACTAGAAGGAGCTGTTATTGTATGAATTTACAAAGAACACTCAGTATAACAAAATGGAGGACCCATTAGCTATACAAACAACTAGATCACAAAGAACTGCACAATATCGGCTATTTTAAGTAAGCTTCAGTTTAATGCAAAATTAATTGGCAAAAGTGCAAAAACATTGATAAAACACATATTAAGTAGAAAGATGAGCAATCAGATACTTTAAAACAGCCATGTGAGTGTTCAGGCACGAAGCTGGCAAGTTTAACCGAACAAATTGTAAAAAAAGCCTACTAAATGCTATAATTTAGTCTAGATCCCTGGATATTTTGTACAGATTAAACTTGAAAAATGAGGCTAAAACTTGATTAAGTACATGTGCTTCAGCTCCCCTCTCCTTGAAGTCTTTGCAAGACACAAGAAATGGGTACCAGCAGTGTTTAAAATAAGTGGAAGAAATGAAAGAACCAGTAAGAAAATAAAACAGTGTAATATGCTCAGTAGACTTGTAGCAAGATATCTGTGGCTTGTGTCAACGTCACAAAATATGGTGCTATGACAGTAGTTACAATGTGGGGACATCTTAGCACTTCCACACATACATATGGCTGCAGCAGAGGAGGAACTGAGGGAGGATTCATTGGAGGAACTGACTGCAGTTGTGACCCATGTGTGGCAGAGGAAGAGGCAGCACAGGTACAATACAGCATGTTACTGGCAAAATGTAGCACCGTATCCACAGCTATGTGCTGTGCCAAAGACAACACAGAATAATACTAATGCATGCAATGACACACCAAGGCTATGAAGTACAATGCATTAACTGGCCATAATGTACATCTGTCATTACCATACCCACACAGGTCAGAGTGGTGGACAATACACAGTTGTCATCATTTGTACATGTGATGTGTGGCACAGTGAGAGGGAACAACAATATTACCAAAGACAGAAGGGTTACAAGTGGTGGATGCAGTCATCATGCACATGAGTCAGGAGGTTATAGGGTCAGGGGTTATGCACTCTAGTGATGGAGTGGTATTTCCATGAGTGGAATACTAGCTTCTTATGGACCTGGAGATATCCTGGCCAAGGGATGGTGTACACATTGAGATTATATATGAGAATTACTGTGGCCTCCTCTTGTGCTGTGTCAATAGAATGTCAGCATCCACGACCCCATGACTGGGCACAACACTGGTAGGTGTTGCTCATGGAAGAGCTATAAAAGCCTATGGTAGCAGTGAACAGCAGTACCCTGAGTCTTTGGCACAGTTGGGGGTACCTACTGTGGAGCCAAAAGGTGGGCAGCCATACCATGGGTGTGTCCATGCTTAGGAGAAGTAGCCACAGAAAGTGGTAATTGTGAAGCTGTCTGTGGAATATTGTGTATCATCAAAGTAAGTCTGGTGTGTGATTGTGCAAGATGCATCCATCCCCTATAATGACAACAGAGACCAGTTGTCTCTATCCTCATGGCTGAAACAGTAGCTGACAATTAGGCCACCAATGTCCTAAACAGGCATGTGTTTTACAGATCCCTGTATGCCATACTACTCTGTAAGACAGGATATCCTGCAGTCTTTGAAGTGGTTGCACTTACTCACATAGTCCATATGGCACACTCAACATTTCTGACATGGTGTGAGTAGTGGTCATCTGTACCTAGATCACTGACCTACATATCTGCTGGTTGATGCTAAGGCTGATACCCAGGTCTGTGACTGTCCTTGACGTATATGATGGCCACCTTCACACCTCTTTCCTGTGCAGGTTTTGCACACTTCAGAGGTGGTGCAGCCCCCAATGCCATCTGTGGTAGTGAAATCTATGTACATTGGGTGGAGCTGACTTGGATGAGACATCCAACACTGAACACGGGATGCTGCAGAGACATTTTACCCCTCCATTGTCATCCCAGCAGTGTATGACATGACAGTGCTCTCACCTGCTAATGCTGCCTATAGTATCACTGTGTCATTAGAATGGGCCACCTGCCATCTTCTCAGTCCTCTGTCATGTCCTGTGCTGTGTCATTCCACATACTCCAGCTCCTTAGTTACTTCCTTTGTTGCCTCTGGGGACCCTTGTATGGCCATTGCAGTCATGAAGTCCATTACAGATAGCACTGTCTTCCCTGTATGACAGTATTTACTGTTATCTACCATATTCTAATTGGAAATGTTTGGTGATTTGTATGTTAGACAATGAATGAATGTATCCAATTCCCTCTATAACAAAGTTTCCCACAACATGGTGGCCCTTGTAGCACAGTAATTATGTTGATCATGTCATTTAGTCCAACTGTCTCTGAATCTTGTCTTTAAAGTTATGAATTTTTAGACCCAGTCAGCACTTTGATGCTTATGTCTGTCCATTCCAAGTCTTGGAAGTCATGTGCAGTATACACACATGTATGGCCACTGTAAAGCCCGTGTTGACACCTGGTCACGTTAGTGTTACTTTGTAACTCACTACCTCATTGCCATACTTCCCAGTAATGCATATTTTGTGGTATCTAACAGGTTTGTTTATTTATTTATTCAGTTTGGTAACTGGGGTAACTTACCAGTTTTTCCACATTTTGACCTGAGTTCTGGGGAGCATCTACATGGTGCAGCAAGAAAAGCAAAGTCTTCCTACACCTTATATACAGGGACCGTATAAAGCACCTACTGGGGGAGTATGCAGGGCCTCCCATCATAAAAGTGATGCCTGGCTTCAGCTTGCCAGAGCATTGAATAATGTCACTGACACTACCTGACTTTGGTAAGCACTGCAAACACAAATATAGTGACCAGCAGAGGTGTCATCTAGACCTGCTCAACTAGTGGGAGGTTAATAGTATGGAGAGGGAGGCAGACACCTTATAACTGTAAGGCTCATGTACTTGGCTTGGCACTGTACATCAGGCCTATTGCCTGTAGCTGTAAATGCATTCTATTCCAGGGGTATGCTGTACTGATTACTGTTTGTTTTTTTACAACAACAGAGGGGACAGAGGCAAACAGAATGGCCTGTCTAAGGAGAGGTGACAGGCCTTCCAGGTGGTGGGGTAATTGCAATCTATCACTGCTTGTATTGGTCTCTTTTAATGAAGAGTAATACACATGTACTCATTGGTTGTACTTTCTTTTTCTATGGTGCAGGATATGGTCAGGTGGCAGCCACTTCACTCTACACCAGCCACTGCACATATCACTGGGTCCCAGCAGTCAACAATCCTGCCCCCTGCAGGCTGAAGATAGTCACTTTGAGGAAAGCGATCTGCAAGGCTTGTTGGTGGCCTCTCTGGGCATGTCTCAGGAGGTGGCCAATGCTACTCATCTGCTAGTGGTACAGAGGGATCCTCCTGGGTCACCTAGAAGAAAGTATTGTGTCTGGCAAGGACCATGGTAGGCCAGTAGCCTGCAATGGCACCCTGGAGTATTTTTCTGTATAGATAACTGAGTCACAAATCCAGCTGGCCACAGCCAACAGGCTGGAGGAGGTACCCTCCCATGATGTCAATCGTGGAGGTAACTGACATCCAATGGAGGCCTCCCTTCTGGCCAGTCAGGTAGGCCCTCTTTACTCCTCCATATCCTCCATCATTGTTTTCCCGATCCATATGTGTCTCTCCCCATCCACTCTTTTTACTCTAGTCCTCCCTGTCACCAGTTGTCCACACTCTGTCTGTTCATGTCTCTCCAGTGTTATCCCCCCTTACATGTCACTGCCTTCTCTGTTAGTCTTTGTATAAAGTGTACGTCTGTATTCCTTCCCTATACCCTCCTTCTTGTCCATGCTTTCTTCTTCCTAGCTTCCTGTTCTACTCTTCTTAAAACAAAAAAACAGCACCTCTACCCAAGAAGGAAGCATACCCTTCTTCCCCACAATACCTACCTTTCCTTCCTGTTGTCCTTATGTATGTCCTTCTGCTTGCTCTTCCCCATTTCTGCCTGTACTATCCCCCAATCCCTCCTAATTTATATGATGAAATGACTTGATAAGGTGCTTTTTTTGGACTGCACTAACTACCTGCATCACAGGTATAAGGCACTTTAATGCACGTGAACATGCATTACTCTAGAATCCCCATCTGCCTGATGCTTTCCCTTGGGTTACGTGTCCACCCATAGCATGGTGATTTTGGCAGCATGGTTAATACCATCATCATGGCTGTGAAGTTTCTTTATGCAGTCCTGTCCTTGGCATCTTTCTGAATGCCCCCCAGGACTTAAATGCAAATCATGTTTAAGAAAATGTTAAGCTCCTTCTGAAATGTTATGTACTCGTTAATAAAGAACATCCCATAAATTAGTGGTGGTTTGATAAAATCTGCTGGATTTATTTTTTATCACAGTAGTGTTTCTGTACTTGGCAATAGTTATGTTGTTTAATTGGTCATAAAGCACATTATAATTCTACAGGTTAGTGCTACATTTCATTGGTGATTACTAGGCTAACAACCCTTGGGGGCCTTTTTAAGCTTAGCCATGCTTCGCAAGGTGAGAATCAAACCCTGTGCCTTGTGTTGGTAAGGTAAACACCTTAAACATTAAGTCAACCCCCACCTCATTTTGTGGCTTATGTGGCAAAAGGAGGGTTTTCAAACTTGTTGCAAAAATATCTTCTTCATTTTCACATAAATGTGTTCACATTTGCCTTAATATATTACTTTTCAGACACTTGCCTTTGTGTATTTATTCCTTACAGAAGTCCAACTGTAAACAGTACTTCTGGTAGTGTTTATGATTCATTTCCTACTGGTATTGTCTCGTCCTGTCACACTGTTTGATGCCCCAGCATCCTTTAATGCCTTCCCACTTCATTCTGTGCATACTGACTACCTATATGTTTATTTTAAGGTCCTGTTCTATTTTAGTATGCCCTCATACTGTGTACTTTCATTGGTAGATGTTTGTTCCTGAAACACATTATTTTGCAGACTCGTATGGTTTTATATGCATTTTTTATATATATGTATACTGTTATGTTTGTTTCTGTTTGGCTTGATAACCAAGTAAGATACATTACCCACTAGAAGATTGAATAAATGAATCCAGGCACAAACACTCAGGTTACAAAATTAGAATACAAATAGTATTTAAGTGCACAAAAATTAAGAAAAGGTAAAATAGAGAAATATGCATTTTATTTATAAAACATAGTGTCTCTGAGTTTAGTGACATATATCAATATTTTAAAAAGAAAATGTACATTACACACCAATGCTTCTTCCAGCTTTCCTTTTCCTTCATCCATTCAATTTCATATTTTATGGCAATATTATTTTGTATTTTATCTTCCCCTGTATTGCTAAGTGTCACTTGTCTTGGTTTACAATTGAAGATGAACAGGCAGAGTAGTTTGTTTATATGCTTTATTACACAGAAACACATCAGGATGGATAGCAGCAGTACAAAATATAAATGAACTGATTAACTGACAGACTACACAGACCTGCATACTTACTTCTGAACAGCTTACTACAAAATGGCAGTCAGGCTCGCACATGCTCAGTATTTATACACTTATGCAAGCCCATGGAAAGCTTCTTAAAGGTATACACATGTATTGCTCTACATCCTCCCTCTTCAATGAATTGCCCACAATAAAATGACATTTGAAAATACTAAGAAATAAACACAATACTTATGTCCAAGTTGCCGTGTATCTGGAACATGGTATGGAAATGTGACCTAATCTAGTGATATAGCAATTAGAACTGTGTTTAGCAACAGGGACATTCATTGGTGAACAAACAGATTCTGGAGTTTCAAGCTTCTTCTCAAGGGCAGAGATATTTACTGTAAAGTCCTCTGGAACTAGAATGTTGGATAACTCATTCTGAGATTTAGAGTCTTTCTCACAGTTATGATACTGCAATACAGGCTCTGACACTGGGACCAAATGTTTCTGATTCCACCTAAATTCTTCTCCTTGTGATTAAACAATGTACAATGGCAGCTATGGACATACACTTTTCATGACACCAGTCTGATCAAAACCTTTGGAAGTCTGCATTCTCACCATCTCACTTCTCCTAATGGATTGAGCGGTTTGCTGGACTTATCATAATAGGACTTCTAGGATAGGCACTTCTTCTACAGATGGGCTTTCACTGATCTGTTGTTCTTGACACATGGAACTCATAGATTACTGCTAATTGGTAGAATGGTTCTGGTTTGCCTTGACAGAAGTCTCTGTGCAGGTGAACCAAGATGTTTTTCACAAGGAATATTTCTGAAATTCAAGTGATTCAAGAAAACATCACTATTGTCTCATTTCATTTTTCTAGTAATTGTTTTGCACTTTGAGCTGCACGTTCTGCCAAACAATTTGACTGTGGATACTCAGGGCTACTTGTAACATGAGTAAAGTCCTACTATTCAGCAAATCTTTTCAACAGCTGGCTTGTAAACTGTGTACCATTGTCAGAAATAACTTTGTGTGGACAATCATGGACTGCAAAATGACGCTTCAACTTGCTAATGACAGTACTGGATACTAGATTAGGAAGCAGGTCAATCTCGGACCAATTTAAATAACAGTCTACTAATGCAAAGTAATGTTGATCATTCCATTCGAAAATGTCTGTAGCTAATGTCGACCAAGGTAGTTCAGGAATCTGGTTTAGCTGAAGTGGTTCTTTCTGTCGATGTGGCTTAGTACTATTACACACAGAACAAGATGAAAGTACTCTCTTAATATCCTGTGACATAGAAGGCCAAAATACTAGTTCTCTCGGCCTTCTTTTGGTAGCATCAGTTCCTGGGTGGCCATGATGCAAGACGGTAATGCACTCTTGTTGTAAGGATTTTGGAACAATGACTTTTGGACCTTTCGCCATGATACCATTGTCAAACAAAATCTGATCACTGTAAGCAAAGTAAGGTTGCACGTCATGAGGAAAAAATTGCTTTGATGGCCAACTTAACTGATAAAGTGGTTGAGCTTCTGAAGTATTGGATCTGAGGCTGTATGACTTCTAAACCCATCAGGACATGTAGAAGAAAAAATTTCTCACTTTCATGACTTCAAAATCAAGGTTCTCATTCTCATGCTGTTCTGTGGTGCTTCTGGGTGATCTGGATAAAGTATCATCAAGATAAAGAAGTTTGCCTTTTGTGTAGACAAGACTGAAATTATACTTCTGTAACTTAAACATCATGCATTGCAATCTGACTGGAGCTGTATGCACAGGCTTTCGCCAAAATAGTGACTAGAGACTGGTGATCTGTTTCAATCTGGATAGGTCTAATATAATCATGGATGTTGGAACATGCAAACACAATTGCCAATAGCTCTTTCTCTATCTGTACATACTGCATTTCAATTTTGGTTAGAGTTCTGGATGCATAGGCTACTGATCTAGCCTCTTGAAGAATGACTGCACCAAGACCAAATTTCGAAGCATCACAAGAAAGAGTTACTGGTTTGTGAACATCATAGTATCTGAGAGTTGGTGGACTGGCAATTCGCTGTTTCAAGACACCAAATGCTCCCTGATGTTGTTCTAACCATGACCAGGATACATCTTTGCATGTCAGCTCTCTACGTGGTGCTGAAAGTTGGCTCAAGTCTGGAATGAACTTGCCTAGGTAGTTCACCATGCCAAGAAAGATTGTAGGGCTTGAACATTGCCTGGAGCTGGCATCTTCAGAACAGCAGTTTGCTTAAAAAGATCTAGTCTTATGCTGAACTGGTAAATAAATGACCAACATAACTAACTTTGTGAAGCCTGAATTTGTACTTCTGAGGTTTCAGCTTAAGATTCACTTCACATGCTCTTTCCAGAACTTTCATGAGGTTTCTGCCATGCTCGGCTTCACCATAACCTCCTACTAGAATATCATCTACTATAATAGCACACAGATACCCAGAAAAAAATTTGCTCCATTGCATGCTGGAAGACTTCACTGGCAAAATTTATTACAAATGGCTTTCTCAAAAATATGTACCTGCCAACAGGAGTACTAAAAGTGATTAGCAAAGAAAAGTTTCAGTCAAGCAAAATTTGCCAAAGTGAATTCTTTGCATCCAAAACAGAAAAAAACAGTAGCATTTGGCATAAGAGCAGCAAGTTCTTCAACTGTATGTATTGAATGATGAGGCCTTTTCAGTGCTTTGTTCAAATCTCGTGTGTCAATACATAGGTTCATAGGTTGGTACTAGACTATCGGCCCTAGGGCCTATACAAGCCTAACCATAACAATTCCCTGGATATTTTTTCCGACAATATTTACTTCCCTGGACCCCTGTCTAGCAGTGCAACTGACATGATCCCTGGGGTGAATTTCCTATCTCCCATCCAATCGTCAAGGTTCCTTTAGAAGAGGGCCAAGGAGGTGCTCTGCTGGACATATATGGGCAGTCTATTCCAGAATATGGGGAGTCTCTGGGTCAGGAACTTATCCCTCCAGCATGTTTTCTTCATTGTGATGACAAGGTTTAGATCCATGGAGCGTGTGGCTCTGAGGGATTGGGATTTCTTTAAGTGGAGCATGTCCAACAGCTCAGGGTTTGACATGGCCTTGTATGTTATGCAGAGATCACCTCTGAGTAGACAATATGCCACAGAGTATAGCTGGAGGTTTTTTAGACGGTCAGCATAGGGCATCTGCTTTAGGCCTGTGATTCTTTTAGTGAGGTATTTCTGTGGCCTTTCCAGCTGTTGCAGATGTCTTGTGAGGTACATACCAAATGAGGCATTGTACTCTATAATGGGTCTAATGAGGGATGAGTACAGTGGGACAATGACCTCCTTTTTCTGGATGAAAAGCCCTTAGTGATGAGGTGTGCCACATAGAAGGATTTCCTGACTGTTGTGGTGATGTGGTCATCAAAGGTGAGACCACTGTCCACCTGTGTCCCTAAGTCTCTCATCACACTTTCGGTGTTTAGTGTACTACCACTTATGTGGTAATTCATGGGTACATGGTTTTTCCCAAAGGGGATAACTATACATTTCTTGGCACTAAGCTTGAGCCCATGGCTGTGGCACAAAGCATCTGCGAACTTTATTAGCCAGAGTCATTTAGTGTTGGCCTGTACTTCAGAGGAGTAGATGCCAAACAAGAGCGTCCCAGGACTGAACCCTGAGGTACTCCCTTGTCACTTGTCTGGAGCTGGATTTGGAGTTGGCTACTTTTACAGTCTGGGTTCTGTCAGTAAGCCAGTTGGCAACCCATCGAGTGATGTAGGGATTTATGCCCAGCTTAGTAAGTTTATCTATGATTCCATTGTGGGGGATGATGTCGAAGGACTTGACGAGGTCCAGATAGGCTGTGTAGACCACTTTACCCTCATCCACAGCTCTGGAGACTGCTTCTAAGAAGTCAATCGGGTTCAGGAGACAAGATCGGCCCTTCATGTACCCAAACTGGGTGGGGTCCAGTGTTTGAAGGTTGCCAATGTCTTTGTTTATAAGTTCCATGATAATGTGTTCCATGCCCTTGCAGATCAGGCTCATCAGACTGATGGGATGGTAGTTCACAGGATCCAAGGTGGATCCCCCCTTGTGGAGTGGGATAACTGTAGCTGTGCTCCACTGTGCTCCACTCAGTGGGCACAACGCCTGAGGTGAGGCTATGATTAAACATGACACTTAGGTGAGGTGCCAGTTCATTTTGTAGTTCACATAGTACACAGCCGGGGATGTCATCTGGTCCCATGGATGCTGTATTTTTAGTTTTGGAGAGTGTTTTTTTACCTGTGTGGCTGTGTTTACCGGAATTTGGCAATCTTTTGGTATTGAGATGGGCCCTTTAGGGGTGAGAGGGGGGTGAAGTTGGCACTAAATCGATCTGCCAGGATATTGGCAATATCCTTGGGATCAGTATATTTACTGCCATTCTGTTGTAGCTCAGAGCAGATCTGAGCATTGCCATTTAGATTCTTGACATAACTATAGAATGCCTTGTGGTTGTCTTTGGAATCTTTGGCAATTTTATTTTTGTAATTAGCTTTGGAGGATTTTTTGAGGGGTCTCAGCTTCTTACTGAGGCTGCTAAGGGAGTTTTTTGCATCCTGGGATATTCCTCTTTTCTGCAACAGTTTCTACCTTCTGTTGTATAGTTTGTTTATGGCAGGGGACCACCAAATTGGCTTCCTTTTCTTGGAGGAGAGCATCTTGGTTGTATTAGGGATGGCACGATTCATGCACGAGTGGATGTGCTTGTACAGTGCCTTAGTGTAGGACTCAGCAGTCGAACTTTCACCTCCCATCTGCATGAGTGGCATGAAGTTTGTCAGTTCTGACTTGAGTAGCATGAAGTTGGCTTTGAAGAAGTTTTTTATGGAGGTTTCCTTACTGGGGGGTGGGGGTGGGATATAGATGTCAAGGGTGATTAGCTTATGGTCAGCCCTGACCAATGAGGGGGTGACCACTGGTGTGGAGCATCTATCTCCCATGTTGGTAATGACCAGGTCTAGGATATTGGATCCCCTGGTGGGACAATGGATTAGTTGATCCAGGGCGTTGAAATTAATGAATTCCAAGAACCATTGGAAAAAGGTGTTGGTGCCCAAGTAGTTTTCCCAGTTAATGGCAGGATAGTTGAAATCACCCATTATTAGGGTGTTTGGTTGTATCTTAATATTTTCCAGTATGTTTAAAAAGGTGTAGTGAGAATCTTGGGGCATGGTGGGGGATCTGTAGCAAGCTTAAATTTGGATTGCAGTCTTATCTAGTGTTAGTTGCACCTGGAGAATTTCAGATGCATTGTGTTGGGCAACTAGCCTGGAGGTGTGCATATCCTTGGTGAATATGGACACTCCTCCACCTTTAGTGTTTCGGTCTTGGTTTGGTGGCCAAAAAGTGTGGTAAGAGTTGTAGCCTGGTATTGCAGTGGTGCTCTCTGGTGCCTTGAACCAGGTCTCAGTTACTGCACAGATATCTATGTTCTCCATTTTTTGGAGTACCTAAAGTGAGTGCATTTTGAGGTTTAGACTTCTAGCATTGAGAAGCATTACCTTCAGATTTTGCATGCTTGTATCTGTTACAGTGGTCATTTTGTCCTTTGAACCTTGCCTAAAAAAGGCACTATAGGGGTGGCAAGAGCTTTAGCCAGTAACCTGAATCACAGGGGCGACAGGTGCAAACCATCTCTGGCTAAGTATCGTGGTTTGTTGATCATGTTGTCCCAGGCAGACAGATATTTGATCCCCTTTGAATGATACTAAAAGCTTAGCCAATTGTTGAAGTCATTCATTTTGTCCTTATACTGTGGTATCATTCTGGGCGAAGGCAGGATGCTACTCAGGGCTAGGGTCATACTTGCCTGGGCTACTTGATCCAAGAGCTCTTCCATGTCACTTTTCATGTAGTCCAGGGAGGTACATCTCAAGTCATTCACTCCAACATGGACAATGACAGAGTCGTATTTGTACTTGTTGTGGAGTGAGTTGAGTGCATGCGTTATGTGGCGGATCCTGGCACCTGACAGGCAGCTGACTGTAATTTTCTCCTTTTTCAGCCTGGTGAGTGGGACATCAGTGTGACTGACTATAGAGTCACCTATGACTAAAGTGTTGGGTACGTTGTCTTGCCTTAGGGGCTGTTGTTGGGTGGCACACTGGTGTTGTGACCTATGTGTCACTTTGGTTGTGGCTGGTGTTTGTTTGCATTTCAGCTTTGGGGGTCCTTGTTAAGGGCCTCTGCATATGTGGGTTTAGTGTTGCTATGTGTGGGTGTTAATGGTGTGGGTTTTGAAGGGCTATGTTCATATCATATCATATTCTGATATCATCTGAGTTTTTCTTATGAGCTGCATACCCACTCAGTTGATGCTTCTACTGGACTAATCACACCTTGCTACATCATTTTATCTAGCTCAGCTTTAACTCTTTTCACATAGCTACTGGAACTTTCCAGGCTGGTCTGACAACTGGGCTGACTTCAGGGTCTAACTTCATGGAGTACACAAATGGGAGTTTCCCTAGTTTGTCTTCGAAAAGATCAGCATAGGCAGAAAAAATAGACTGGACAAAATTAGAACAGTGGTCTTTCAAGCTTGCACGGTGCACTTCTTTATTAAATTAAAGTGTCCCATTTTCAAACTGTCTCGGAGGCCTAATAATGACTGTACATGCCTTTTGACTACTTAAAATTGCAATTCATAGCTGTTCCCAGTAGAGTACCATGAAAGCACTACTGAGCCTTCAGTCTGAATTTCTTCACCACCATAGGCAACAAGCTTTGCACACTTTGCCAAATCAAGCTTCTCACCAGCACATACTCTAGCAAATGTTTCTGCTGATATAACATTGCACTTTGAACCAGTGGCAACTTTGAGCACTATGGTCTTCCACTTATCCGAACAGTACAAAATACTTCATTCTTTGCCCATACGTCTACTGCATTGACTGTTTAATTAAGAACGGACACATACCAGTAACATAAAAAGTAGGGTCACCGCTTTCTAATTGATCAAATTGTCTCTTTGAATGTTCTCTTTTAATAAAAGAATAAGCCTCTTTTGATTTAAAAAATCTTTGGAAATTATTCCACTTTTTACATCTATGGCATTGCTGACCAAAAGCTAAGCACTTTTCTCTTTTAGACACATGATTACCACCACAGTTATAACAGTTGGCAATGAAACTAGGTGAGGGTACATGCTTTGAGTTTGCTGACTCACTCTTGTGCTTTACTGAGAGTGTGCACACTCTGGAATTTGCTAGAAAGGTAAGAGGTTTCTCAGTGATTATTGCAGGATTTACAGTTGCTACCATGTGATTGGGCCTATTTCTTTTAACCACATGCTGCATACTATCAACATGAGAGCTACAAGATACTAGGAAGCATGCATTTCTCATTAGTAAGCATATCTGTGTGCTTTTCTGTGAGCTCATATCTCTGACAAATCTCAATGGCCTTATTCAAAGTTAAATTACTGTCATGAAGCAAAATCTTTTGCACAGCATCATCTTTAATAACACACAAAAGTCTGTCTTTTATCAACTCATCCCTTAAATACCAGATCAGCATGTTTTAGATTTGTTTCTCAAGTCAGTAATATATGCTGCAAAAGTTTCACCAGGCTTTTGATCCCTTGTGTAAAATAAGTGCCTTTCCATTGTAATATTCATTTGGGGGGTACATATTTCTATAAATTTACATTTTAAGCACATGGGGGTCTTCCCTTGATTCAGCCGGTACCATTATGTGACGGTTTCCCCCTCTGCTGCATACACGAATGAGCGGTCTATTTCTATGGCTTATGAACCAGCTAAATTAAGCAGAATAAATGACTTTGTACTGTCATCTTAATCAGAAAATGCAGCCTGTATGAAAATGTCATACTCTTGCTCAAACACTCTCCAGTTCTCAGCAATATTACTGTCAAACACAAGTAGACCTGGTTTTTGAAATCCTTCAGCCATGTCAACAAAGTATGCCCAAACACACTGAAAATATGGCCCTTGTAATTATGTATGAACATGCACACACACCAGATACTTGTAATAACATTCACATGCACAATTAACTCTTCAAAATACTGTACTTTGCAAAATATGATTTGAAATGGCTGTATTTTGTGAAATAACTGTATTGTAATGCTGCACAAACTTGCAAACACTTTGTATACTTCAGATATTTTTAATAGCTTCAATTAATGTGAAAAAGTAGCTTGTAGCAGAAAAATTTAGTTGTTTTCCTTATTTTATACATTTTATGTGATTTGGACATTATTTCAAACATTTTAGTAACTATTTCAAATATTTTTATCAATATGTCACAGTTTCAGACATTTCGTTTAACTAGAAATTTGTTTTGAGAATTCTGAGTGCTTTGTTTTATATTCTTCAAGTAAGAAATTATTTAAGCAAGTTTTGGTTCCTGAAAATTGTTTCCGACCTGTTTTTGTGAGTTATACATGCAGTAGGGATGATCCATTCCTCTATATTCCTCCATCGTCAACTGTGTGCCTTCTGGTCTTGAATCTGGGTCTCATTTCTGACACCATGTCACTTGTCTTGGTTTATAATTGAAGATGAACAGGCGGGGTAGTTCATTTATATGGTTTATTACACAGAAACACATCAGGATGGATAGCAGCAGTACAAAATATAAACAAACTGATTAACTGACAGACTATACAGGCATGCATGCTTATATCTCAACAGCTTAATACAAAATGGCAGTAAGGCTTGCACGTGCTCAGTATTTATACACTTGTGCAAGCGCATGGAAATCTTCGTAAAAGTATACACACATATTGATCTACAGTAAGACAGTCCATCCAAAAATAATACTGTAAGCTATATTTTACATATTCTATGTAGTTCTTCCCCCACAGATTCATGCTAAATATCTTTATTAGTACTGCATGGAGCTCTGTGATTATGATCTGATATCCAGAAAAAGAAAAATCATCTAAGTGCTTCTATGGCACAAGATAAGATCTTCACAATTGTTTAGAACCTCCTGCTTAACTTGTTAAGGTTGGGTATCGCACTAGGCAGTTAAATCTGCCAGTATTGACTAGCAAACAATTACGGCAGAATAAAAAACAGATTTGTTTCTGCCTGATGTCTGTGGTCGTAATGTGTCCCAGTAATAACAATAATCGATATCTAGTATAAACTAGTTATACTATTTATTACTGACTAACATAACAGCTGATAAATGTGTCATTTTCCATTTTGCCCTGTGAAAACAAGAAATTCCTTCTGTACCTTATTCCATAGTCTCATTTTATCTTTATTTTTTGTAAACCTCTCAAAGCCTTACATAATCACTTAGTTTTAAAAAGTATCACCAGCTGGAATGATATAATTTCCCAAGTAAATTTGTACTTCTTGCTACCAAATTTATGAATTACTCTGCAAATTAAATGTCTTCTGAGGTACAGAATCTTTTTCTTTTTAAAATTAGTGAAAAAGAAAATGGCATGTTTGCTACTAAAAATCACATCAAAAATCCTTTTGTGTCTCAGAAATGTCAAAAGTTTTCTCTGCCTTACAGCTGAAAGGTCCTAACAATATTATTGCAGACAAAGCATCAGTCCAGTAGCCTTCATAGGCTGCCTCACAGTTCTCCTTTACAGCTGACTACATGGTATGTTTTCAGACTGCACTGTGGATGTGAAGGCCAAAGGTCTGGCTGCCTGCCTTGTTCAGGATTACTAATAATTATTTCTTTTAGACTACCCTTTTTCTTCCTCCTCCACCTCTTCTACCCTTCCATATGGAGGGTAGGATAACAGTTTCCATGCCCCACTGGCTTACAATTCCATCATGTCACAGAGCTACTCGAATATCTCACGTGTTAGTCCTTTTATCGTGCTCAGCATTACATCCATGCTTTCATTTGCAATTCACATCACCCCCATTGACACAACATACACAAATGTTGAGATGTTAATTCCACTAGAACAGGTGCACTGAACAGTAACACCTAACACTCGAAGAGTATGAAAAACGGTATTAAAATAAACATTGAAATAATAAAATAATTCAGAAACCATACCACATAGAACAAGATTTCTTATTACGCCTTTCCTCATAGGAGAAAAGTAGGAAAATGCATTATTATAACAATGCGTATTATATACAGTAATGAAAACTATGGAGAATTTTCCAGGGACGGGATATATTATGCTCTCTCCTTCTTACATTTAATCATTTTACAACTTGCCATTTTGAAGAAGTCAGTGTCCATAGAGCTGACTGTTTTTCCCCCCTCTGTTTTTTTGGTTTCTGTATATAAATGGCTAAGTTTTCAAAATAATTTGGCATATTCTTATTTATTTTTCTGGAAATGATATTGCAATAATTTCCTATAAAACTTCCTTAAGTGATGTACCTTTTGTCAAAAATAAAGAAGTTACTGCATTCTTAATTTTGATGATAAAATGATACACTTCAGTGGGACATTTTATTACTTGAGGATTTGCAGGACAAAGAATTACACTACTGTGCAGCTGAATCAGCTATGCAGAAGAGTACCTGTTACCCACATTACTGCACAGTACAGGTTCTAAACAGACAATACACAGGCACTGGTACTGCTCCATCAAAAAAATATGGGCGCACAAACACACACACCTACCCACAGACACAAAATAGCAATTCACTCACAGACTCACTCACATTCTGTCCTAGTATTTACACACACAGAGTGACTCTTGGACATACACATAGGTTCATAGGTAAAGGCCCTGGAGCCGTTACAAGCCAAGCCCATAGACGTGCCCTGGCATTGTGCCACCCGACATTAGTTCCCAGTGCCTCTATCAAGTAGAGCCACTGGAGTGATCCCCAGGGTGACTTTCTATTTCTCATCCACTCATCAAGATCTCTCTTGAAGAGGGTCAGTGAGGTGCTCTGCTTGACATGTATGGGAAGTCTATTCCAGAGCATGGGCAGTCTGTGGGTGAGGAACCTGTCCCTCCAGCATGTTCTGCTGATTGTGGTAATGAGGTTGAGATCTCTGGAACGTGTGATGTGGAGGGATTGGGATTTCTTTAGATGTAGCATTTCTAACAGAGCTAGGTCTGACATGGCTTTGTAAGTCTGCAGAGATCACCTCTAAGTAGGCGATATGTGACAGAGAATAGCTGGAGTCTTTTGTGTCTGTCCATGTAGGACATGTGTTTAATGTCTAGGATCCTCTTTGTGAGGTACTTCTGTGGCCTCTCCAGCTGCTGCAGGTGTCTAGTGAGTTGCATGCCAAATGGGGCATTGTACTCGACGATTGGTCTAATGAGGAAAGAGGAGAGAGAGAGATGATGACCTCTTTCTTCCTGGATGCAAACATTTCTGACCAAAGTGGCAATGTGGTGGTCTAAGGAGAGGTTGCTGTCAACCTACATCCCCAAATCTCTTATAACACCTTCAGTGTTCAGTGGGAACCCATTGATGTGGTAATTAGTGGGAACTGAGTTTTTACCAAACGGGATGACAACACATTTTTTGGTGTTAAGCTTAAGCCCATGGTTTCAACACCAGTCATTGGTCTCAGTGAGGCCTTTCTGTAGGATGTCTGTATCACTTGGGGAGTTAATAATGGCTCCCAGCTTGCAATCATCTGTGAACTTGGTCAACCGGAGTCCTTTGTGTTGGCCTGGACTTCTGAGAAGTAGATGCCGAACAGGAGAGGACCCAGGACCGATCCCTGTGTGAGTCCACTTGTGACTGGTCGGCAGTCTAACTTGGAGTCCGCTACTTTCACACTGGGTGTTCTGAGAGCCAATTTGCAACCCACCTAGTGATATAGGGGTTGATACCTAGTTTGGTGAGTTAATCAATAATTCCAGATTGAGAAATGGTATCAAAGGCCTTGGCCAGATCGAGGTAGGCTGTATGCACTGCCTTACCTTCATCCATAGTCCTGGTGACTGACTCAAAGAAGTCAACCAGGTTGAGCAGGTATGATCTCCCTTTCACAAAGCCAAACTGTGTGGGGTCTAGAGTTTGGAGATTTCCTATATCTTTGTTAATCAGGTCCATGATGATGCACACCATAGCTTTACATATTAAACTCATCAGGCTAATGGGGTGATAATTCCCAGGATCTGTAGTTGCTCCCCTTTTATGGAGAGGGATGACTGTAGCAGTGCACCATTTGGTAGGGACAAAGGCTGGGGTGAGGATGTGACTGAACAGGGCACACAGATATGGTGCCAGTTCGCTTTGTAGTTCATGTAGAATGCAGACAGGGATATTATTACGTCCCATGGAAGCTGTATTCTTGGCCTTGGACAATGCAGCTTTAACCTGTGCTTAAGTAATGCTGGGTGCCTGGCATTCTTCCTGTATTTTGATTGGTCCTTTGGGGGGGGGGGGGATGGGTAAAGTTGGCACTGAATCTGTCAGCCAGTATGATGGCAATATCTGTTGGCTTAGTATGGGAGGTACCATTGTGCAGTAGCTCAGAACAAATCTGGGTATTGCTGTGGAGGTTCTTGATATAACTATAGAAGACTTTGTGATTGTTTTTAGTGTCTACTGCAATTCTGCCTTCATAGGTGGCTTTGGAGGATTTGATGAGGGATCTCAACTTTTTGTTGAGGCTAATAAGGGAGTTTTTCTAGTCTTGGGATTTCACCTTTTTCTGCAACAGTTTTTTCCTTCTGTTGTAGAGTTTATTAATGGCAGAGGACCACCAGATTGGCTTCCTTTTTTTGGAGTAGGGCGTCTTGGTTCTGTTGGGTATGTCTAGTTCCATGCATTTATGTACATGTTCGTACAGTCCGTTGGTGTATGATTCAGCAATCATGCAGCTATTTTCCATTGCCATGGGTGCCGTGAAGTTAACCACCTCTGTTTTTAGGAGCCCAAAGTCAGCTTTGGAGAAGATTTTCAAGGTGGTTACCTTTGCGCGGGGTGTGGGTGAGATGTGGATTTCCATGGTGATTATTTTGTGGTCGATCTGACCAGGGAGATATTGACTATTGGTGTAGAACAATGATTGCCCATGTTAGTAATAACCAAGTTGCTTCCTCTAGTGGGGGTCAGAATGAGCTGGTCCAGGGCATTGGAACTGATGAATTCCAGGAAGCATTGGGCCAGTGTATTGGTGCTTGGGTAGTTTTCACAGTTGATGGAGGGGTAGTTGAAGTCTCCTAGTATGAGAGTGTTGGGTTGGACCTTGATAGATTCCAGGGTGCTTAGGAACATAGAGTGAGAGTCTAGTGACATGGTTGAGGACCTATAGCAGGCTATGACCTGGATCGCCATCTTACCCAATGTTAGTTGTACCTGAAGTATCTCAGATGCGTTATGATGGGCTACTAGTCTGGAGGTGTGCATATCCTTTATGAATATGGAGACACCACTGCCTTTGGAGCTTCGGTCCATGTTTCGGGGCTGAAAGGTGTGGAATGAGTTATAGCCTTGTAGTGCAGGGGTGCTTTCTGCCGCTTTAAACCAGGTCTCCGTTACAGCATAAATGTCGATGTTCTCCATTTTGAGGAGTGCTTCTAGCAAGTGCATCTTGAGATTTAGACTTCTAGCATTGAGCAGCATGACCCTCGGATTGCATTTATTTATAGCTGTTACAGGGGTAATTTGGTCTTTGGAACACCACCTAAAAAAGGCACTATAGGGGTGGCAAGAATCTTAGCCAGTACCTGGAAACCCAGGGGTGACAGATGCAGGCCATCTCTGGCAAAGCATCAAAGTCTGTCAATCATGTCATCCCAAGCAGACGGATACTGGATCCCCTTAGAATGACACCAGAAACTTAGCCAATTGTTGAAGTCAATCATTTTTTGTTTGTACTGTGGTATCATTCTGGGTGACAATAAGATATTGCTCAGGGCTAGTGTCATACCTGCCTGGTCAACATAATCTGAGAGCTCCACCATGTCTCTTTTCATGTAGTCAGGGCAGTGCATCTCAGGTCATTCACACCCACATGGACAATGACAGAGTCATACTTGTACTTGTTGTGGAGTGATCTGAGTGTATGTGTTATGTGTCAGATTCTAGCACCTGATAGATAACTGACTGTTACCTTCTCCTTATTCAACCTAGTGAGTGGGACATCAGTGTGCCTCACTAATGAGTCACCTATGATTATTGTATTGGGCAAACTGTTTAGCCTTAGGGGCTCAGGCTGATGGGCACACTGTGGAGGTGAGCTATGTGTCCTGCGGTTTGTGCTGTGTTGTGGTGGTCGAGTGCATTTCTGTCTTGGAGATCTCTGCTGTTTCGGTAAATTTCTATTGACAGCCTCTACGAAGGTGGGTGTGTGGTTTATGTTTTTATGTGAGAGCTGTGATGATGGGTGTTCTGGAGGGCTATGTGTTCCATGTGGTGTGGTGCGGGTGTTGACCTTCTCCTCTTGACCAGCTAGTTCGGTCTTGGCTGGAGAGTGCATAGCTTCAAATTTGGTAATATAAGTGCATCTCTTACAAGTCTGAGTGTTGGGAGGCAAAAGGAGAGGGTTGTCTGTGTACATGAGGCAGTTGCTACACTGCCTCAAAATGCCCAAGTGTGCCAGGTTAATAGGAGCAGGCACAGGGAACTGCCCTTTAATCATGCCAGGAGGGGTGGTCATAACTACTATGTACTGGAGCTATTTCCATGAAGAATGACTAGTGTTGATGGCACTTAGGTGAGCTATAATAATTGCTACAAACACCTGTTGAAGTGCAAAGCGATTAAGCTATTTGAAGTGCAAGAGAGAGAGAAAGAACTAGCAAGATCTAAGGGAAAAATTGAAGAGCAGACTTTCTGGCACACATACATTCCCATTTATATACACCTCAACATACCTGCATCAGGCTGCCTGTGCAGGGTAGTGGTTCCATTTCACCCTTCAAAGATTCCCACCACTGAAATGTATATGTTTGTATGTTGCAAGAATAACACTCACACCTATGCCTTATGAGCCATACCCTGCCCAGCTTTTCCATTGTTCAGGCATCTGTGAACCAAGTCCTCTAACTAGGCAGTACACCACGAAGGTCATTTTCATAGACCCCATTCACAGAGTACCACATGTTTCATGTGGCAATCCGAACCTTACTGCATGAGGTACACAGAGGTGGTTCTAGGCAGCCAGAGAGGGGGTCTATGAATCAGAATGGTATTGTGAAGTACTGAAGACAGCTTACACTCATTTTGCATACTTTGAAAGCCAATGTTGAGTGCAGACCAATATGTAATGGTGTGAATCAGGTACAACAAAGCGGGTATCATTTGCAGAAAACCTAATGATTTATCATGCCCAGCCTTACAATATTCTTAAAATGTTGTTTTTCACTCCCTTTTCCCTGAGGTTGTCTTCCCACCAGACCTGCCTAATGGCTACACTACCATCACCCAGGTGGCAATTTGTTCCATTTAGTAAGTGAAGGCCATGCATGCCACCGGCTATGTGAGGGTCCTACAGTTCCTGTGTTCTCCTTAAAGGCGAAAGCCGTGGCGCTAGAGAGAGACTATCAAATAAATCTGTGTTGGATCCTGTTTTCGGTTGTTATATTTGGATTATATTCTTTTTTTTTTGGTTGTGATATAATAGTTCCTGTGTTCCTGCCTGGTGTGTTTTATTAGCACATTCATCCCCCCCAAGGAAAGAGTTAGGCACTATGGAGCAAGCCAGCTTACCAGACTAGTGGGGTAACCTATGCAGCTGTACGCTGATTGGTTTATTTGCATGCAGGTAGACAATATAAGCTCACACTCATGCTCCATTGGTGTAACACCAAGGCCACTTGTTAGCTGTCACCAAGTGGTAAGCCAGATCCATCTCTCTCTCTCACTCACACCAGAATGGGAAAGCTGACTGCGGCTTCAGTCCTATACTTCCCTGATGGCTTCTACAGGTGCCCGAGCATCTAGTGAAACTCAAGTCACTTGCATCATAATCACAACTTTATCCATCTTTGTCACAGAGTAGTCTATAAAACTTGTATTTATTTACATAGGTTAAGGGCTGGAGGGTGCAGTCCCACACTAATTCTATAGAAGAAACAGTTCTTTTTAAAGAGAAAAAAACAAGCTTGAAAAAAAATCACTATTCTGATGAGTTCTGAGCTAGTAAGTTCAGATGTGATCATTTAGTTGGAAGTCTCATTTGTGTAGTAGCACACCATGATGTATGAAACCAGCTATACTTATTGATCAATTACAACTTAAATTGTGCCTTTAGATATTTTCAGTATTGTCACAAAACAAAACCAACGGAGTAACACACTGGCTGAAGTAGAAACATGTTTATTACCAAACAATTAAAATTTAGTTGTCAAAGAAATAAAACATTATTGTTAAAGCCAGCCCTATTGCTACTAAAAGCTTCATGCAAATCATTCTCAGTTAGCTTAACAATAATCTGACCCCTATGGAAAAGCTGGCTCTGAGATCTTTATGTGATGATAACAGCATAGCTATTAGATCAGCTGATAAGGGTGGTTCCATCGTTGTGATGGATAGACATGAATATTATCGCTCTATGAAGGAGATGTTGAATGATAGTGAACATTAAACTATTGTCACTAGGAATGATTTAAGTCGCTTCAAGTGGGTTATTGATAATACTCTATTGGAATGTTTGAATGATAAAAGAATTAACTATGAGTTGTGTAATTATTTCCTAGTTAATGAGCCCTTGACGCCTGCTATACAAGGTCAACCTAAGGTTCATAAGGATAGACTTAGACCACCAATGAGGTCCAAAGTGGCTGGTAGAGGATGGGTCACTAAGCCTTTCTTCATATTTGTGGAGAAACATTTGTGCCCCATACTGGATAGGAATGAAATAGTGCTCAATGATTCTAAATAATTCCTTGGGAATTTACTTGATTTTGTTAAAATACAACCACAATATTTGAGATATTTTTTGGTGACCATGGATGTGCAGTCCCTCTTCACGATGATCCCCAATGGTGTTGGCCTATGTTGAGAGGTATTTGAGTAAGCACAGTGATTATGACCAAAGTTTACTTGAGGTACTATATATAAGTATGAAGCTAGTCCTTGAGAATAATGCTTTTATTTTTGATGGAATATATCATCAACAAAAGGATGGCGTAGCTATGGGCACTTCCAGTGCCAATAGCTACGCCAGTATAGTTATGGCACTCTGGGAAGAAGAATATGTTTTTCCAACATCCACCTTTCAATGGTTTGTTCCCTTCTACCATAGATTTGTGGATGACTTGTTTTTTATTTGGACAGCTGGGGATGATGAATTGATTAAGTTTCATCATGATTTGAATTCCATCACCAGCTTCCTAAAATTTTCCTTGGTATATTCGATGACACAGATTGAATTCCTAGCCATAATGTTGAACAGGCAGTATGATGGCTCATTAGGTACAGGGATTTACTGTAAACCATGCTATAGGAATTCTCTATTACATACACGTAGCATGCAACTCCCGCATGTCTTTAGAAATATAACAAAAGGGACAGGGTCTATCTCAAGACTGAAGACTGAATGGGACTGATGATGGCTTTACGTCAGAGCTCAATCAGCTTAGGGATAGACTGAGGGACAGAGGATATGAGGAAAAAGAGGTCGATAGGGTGCTGGGTGCTGGATACCATTCCTCCTCTCAGGCCCAACATAGCGAAACCTATTTTTCAGAACAACACAGGGACGTGAATGCTTCACGTGTCCTGTCTACTAGATTCAGGAACATCTCTGTCTCCCTTGGGTATACAACAGATGCTAGGATGACAATGGACATCATTAGGAGACACTGGGGTTTGCTGACCACTAATCCTGACATTGGGAGGGTAATAGGAGATACACCAAGGTTCTTGTGTAAGAATAAAAAGAATCTGAAGAGGATGCTGTGTTATCCAGACAACAATATATTTTCTGATAATGGTTTAAGAGGGAGCACACTACCCTGTGGCAAATTTAATTTTTGTAGTTTCATAGACAGCAGTGGCATCTTTGACCATCCTGATAATGGGCGTAGGTACAAGTTTAGTGTAAGTGCCAACTGCATGAAGTTACATAGGTTCATAGGTTCATACTAGGCTATCTGCCCTGGGGCAATTATAAGCCTAGCCTGATTCTGTATGGCTTACACCGCCCCTTGATTTGAGTATACTGAGCCCTTTTTAAGGTTTAGTTTACTGTGCCTCTGTCTAATAGTGACACGGGAGTAATCCCCGGGACAAACCTACAATCCCCCATCCACTTATCGAGATTCTTCTTGAAGAGATTCAGTGAGGTGCTCTGCCTCATATGAACTGGAATTCTATTCCAGAGTGAAGGGAGCCTCTGGGTTATGAACCTGTCCCTCCAGCAAGTTCTATTTATTTCTGTGCTGAGGTTCAAGTCCCTCGAGCATGTGGCTCTAAGGGATTTAGATTTACTGAGGTGGAGCATGTCCATTAATTCTGGATTTGACATAGCTTTGTAAGTAGGCAGTATGCAACTGAGTAGAGCTGGAGTTTTTTTAACCGAGCAGCATATGGCATCTGTTTGAGACCCTTGATCCTCTTGGTGAGAAACTTTTGGGGTCTTTCTAATTGCTGCAGGTGTCGGGTAAGGTACATCCCAAAAGGGGCATTGTATTCGATGATGGGCCTGATGAGGGATGAATAAAGGGGCACGATTACCTCTCTTGATCTAGATGTGAAACCCTTCGTGATGAGTTGGGCTATGTAGAAGGTCTTTCTAACCACTTTGGCAATGTGGTTTTCAAAGGAGAGATTGCTATCAACTTGGGTCCCCAGGTCCCTAATAACTTTCTCTGTACTTAATGGGTTTCCACCTATGTGGTAATTTGTGGGCACATTGTTTTTGCCAAAGGGTATGACTATACATTTTTTGGCATTTAGCTTTAAACCATGGCACTGGCACCAGTTATCTGTCTCTGTGAGACATTTTTGAAGGATGTTTGTGTCAGCTGGAGAGTTGATTATGGCGCCCAGTTTGCAGTCGTCTGCGAACTTGGTGAGCCAAAGTCCTCCCACGTTTGCCTGTACCTCGGAAAAGTATATACCGAACAAGAGTGGTCCCAGGACAGACCCCTGTGGGACGCCACTTGTGACCGGTTTCGAGTCTGACATGGCTCCAGCAACTCTCACTCTGTGGGTTCTGTCTTTGAGCCAGTTTGCGACCCATCTTGTGACACAGGGGTTTATATTTAAGCTGGATAGCTTATCTATGATGCCCGAGTGGGGTATTGTGTCAAATGCCTTTGCAAGGTCCAGATAGGCTGTGTGGACTACCTTCCCTTCATCTATGGCTTTGGTGACTGTCTCAAAGAAGTCAACCAGGTTCAAAAGGCAGGATTTGCCCTTGACAAAGCCGAACTGGGTAGGCTCTAGTGTCTGTAGGTCCCCAATGTCTTTGTTTATGAGCTCCATGATGATCCTCTCCATAGCCTTGCAGACTAAGCTAGTCAGGCTTATGGGGCGATAGTTTCCAGGGTCTGTAGAGGCTCCACCTTTGTGGAGTGGGACCACTGTTGCTGTACGCCATTCTGTGGGCACATATTATGTAGTGAGGCTGAGATTGTATAGCTGTTTTATTTGAGGGATTAGTTCCTCTTGTAGTTCATGTAGGACGCAACCTGGGATGCCATCTGGTCCCATGGAAGCAGTGTTTTTTGCTTTGGAGAGGGCAGCCTTCACCTGAGCATCTGAGATGTTTGGGAGGCAGCCCTCTGCGGGATAGATACTTGCTCTTTTGGGGGAGGGGTGGAGAAGTTTGCACTGAACCTGTCTGCCAGGATATTGGCGATGTCTGTGGGTTCAGTGTATTTTTTGTCATTTAGAATCAACTCAGAACAAGTCTGGGAGTTGCATCCCTGGTTTCTAACATAACTGAAAAAAGCCTTATGATTGTCTTTGGTGTCCTGTGCAATATTTCTCTCGAAGCTGGCCTTGGAGGATTTTATGAGGGATCGTAATTTTTTGCTAGTACTGATCAGAGATGCCTTCCCTATTAGGGATTTTGCTCTATCATGTAGTAGCTTCCTTCTTCTGTTGTACAGTTTATTTATGACAGGGGTCCACCAGACTGGATGCCTGCCTTTGGATGATTGGGTCTTGGTTTTGTTTGGGATAGCATGATCCATGCATTCCTGGAGATGTCCGTAGAATGCGTTTATATAGGATTCTGCAGTTTGGGCCGTAGTTTCCACTGGCCCTGGGGCCTTGAAGGATTCCACTTCGGTTTTGAGACGTGAGAAGTTCGCTTTTGAGAAGTTTTTCACTGTGGTTTTCTGGGCTGGGGGTGGGGTCGGGATGTGGACATCCAGTGAAATTAATTTATGATCTGATCCTACCAATGAGGGATATACTTCTGGTGTGGAGCATAGAGTCCCCATGTTGGTAATGATCAGGTCTAGTATGTTGTCCCCTCTTGTGGGAGTGGTGACTAGTTGTTCCCTAGCATTTGAGTTTATAATTTCCAGGAATCTTTGGGCTAAGATGCTGGGGCTTGAGTAGTGCTCCCAGTCAATGTTTGGGTAGTTGAAGTCGCCCAATATAATGGTGTTCGGAGAGATCTTCTTGTTCTCCCATGTTTTCAGGAAAGCCGAATGGGATTCCTGACTTTGAGAGGGTGGTCTGTAGGATGCTATAAACTGAAAAGCAGTCTTGCCCACTGTTAGTTGCACATGGATGGTCTCCGATACTTCGTGCAATGCCACTAACCTGGAGGTGTGGATATCCTTGATAAATATGGAAACTCCCCCTCCTTTTGTGGTTCGGTCCGGGTTTTGGGGCCAAAAAGCATGATACGATGTATAGCCTGGTAGTGCTGGGGTGCTCTCTGGAGCCTTGAACCGGGTTTCTGTCACTGCACAAATATCGATGTTCTCCATACTGAGGACATGTTGTTTACATAGCCTACTGCAGGTCCTGCAAAGCATTTTATGGCGGTAAAACCGATAGGACCTTGAGAGACAGGATCAGGGAGTACCTTTACAACATACGATGTGCTTCCATGAACAATGCCTTGTCTAAGCATGTTGTTGTGTCTTTCGGCTTATCCCGGTTAGGGGTCACCACAGCGGAACTCCGGTCCGCTAATGTTTGGTAGTGGAATTTTAAGTACCGAGTTACCAGCCCTGACGCACAACCTTCAACGAAGGCACACCTATTCACGTATGCCTCCACACAGAAGACGTTCTAGCTGAGAATCAAATGGAACAACATCTTGCTGTGAGGCAACAACGCTACCGCAGCACCACCACCGCGGGTTTGCCTTGTCTAAGCATGTGATTAGTACAAATGCTAGTCATATTTTCAGGTTTATGGTTATTGATAGAATTTTTCCTGCTGCTAGAGGTGGTGACATCAGGAACGTAACTGAAACCAGAGAGGTCAAATGGATGATAAAACTAAGGGCTGACCAAGGTAGTGGACTTAATGAAAAAGTTCCACTTAGATCTATACTGAAGAGACGTAGCCTTAGGAGTTGACCTTGCTTCATTTCACATTTTTATATTTTTTATTCTTTATTTTTATCTTCATTTTTGATATGTACTCATTCTTCTATATGTATTTTCTTATATATATTTATTGTGTTATATGTCTATTTTACATAATTATATGTCCTATTTCTTTATTTTTACAAGCTCTTTAGCTGTCAAAATGTGATTGGCTTAAGGGTATTTAAACTATGTATATATTGCAGTGGCTCATTCTCTCTGTGTCTATGACCTGATGAAGCAGTAGTGAAATTGCTTACTAAGTTTTACTTCTTTGGCAACTAAGTTTTATTTGTTTGGTAATAAACAGGCTTCTACTTAGCCAGTGTGTTTTGTTTTGTGATTATCCCATTTTTTTTCCAACGGTGTATTTATCTAAGTCTATGCATTTCCATAGTTTTTATTTTCAGTATTGTATTTAGAAACAGTAAGCTGTAATAATTTCAGAGCATTTATACAAATATTACTCAAGTGTTTAAGTGAATTGCTGTAATGCAGTAAGATATCCAATTTATATATGTGGTATTGTTAGCTAAACAGTAGTTATGATATTTTTTGAGTTACTGCCTTACACTTTTGTTTATATTCTCAGCTGCAGCCATTTGCCAGCAGGAGCCAATAAATCTTACCTTTACAGCTGTGAAGGTATTTATACTACGGAATTCAAATTCCTGACTGACATGATTTGGTTTATTAACCAACTACAGATGCCTCATTTAACAAAAAATGGTGCCATCTAGGAATCAGCAGGATATAAGTCAGATAATGAAGGCCTAACAACTTTGACTGCAGCCTACACTACTGATGAGTAAAGTATATTTTATTTTTACTAGTGCAAAATCTGTGAAAATAGATTGATATGTTATTGTCCAAAAGTTGCATTATTGTCCTGCATACATTGTGTTTAGTCTTGGTCTTTTAGACCTAATAAATAGCCATAGATTAAGCACAAATTTATCAGTGTCTAACAGTCCATTTTTCAATTAATATTGTCAGAAACACAAAAGATCAAAAATGTGATATATTTTACTTTTCAAAAGGGTAATAAATTCACACACAGTTCCAGGAACTCTACAGTGACCTTTGTAACCATTCATGTATACATACACATGTTACAACAGAAACCATTTCAAAGGGAGCACTTTTCAACTCTGTTTTCTCTTTCCATGTTCTTGTGACATCTTGAAATGGTCTCCAAGACATTATGAAGAAACTTTTCCTTCTCTCACAATGATGCCGGATATATTTCATTATATAAGCATTCACCACCTTTTTATTTGGTCCTGAACAATGGAGGTATTGCTGTTCCTTTAATAACTGAGAGTAATCATGAAGTGTTTCCTTCACAGTCAAACATAATAGTGACATCAGATGAGTGAGAGAAACTCAAGACAACGTAAAAGATCTTTGTGTGCATCACTATAGTGATGTGACAAGAAAGCACTATGCAACTTCTTATGCAACCTGAGAAAAGTCTAATAAAAACGGTCATGGATAGCAGTGATGATGTATTTTGTATCCTGACACTGCTCCTCTGATTTGCAAAAATCACTGATGATTCCGACTTGAGAGGAAGAGCTTTACCCACAGCCATCAGAAGCTTTGCAACATTAGTCCCCCATCACAGACCATATCTTGACAAGCATCAAAGACTGAAGAAATACTAATTTCAGGAACTATATACCACAACAAAGGAATGGGGTCACAACAGTAGAAACCCAAAACAATATGAGAAAAAAAAGAGAGAATCCTTATCTCCAGTGGAATGACCCCATTTATTTCACACAATTTACAGGAAACTATCCTCCCTCACCATTCTTGATGTTAGGGTTAGTAAAAATGTGCAATACATTATCACACTTTCTTAAAAGATATAAGATAATTGATTGACTGCTAATTCATCAACAATGTGTATTAGTGATTACATCAAATACCCCAGGCCATGCTTAAACTGTAACACTTATTGATTAAGGAGGATCTATACAAAGGAGAGTGCATCCTTAAACCAGTTTTACCAAAGGCTCCTGATTCATCTCTTATCATGTCTACAGCAGGGTCTAGCTCCCCTTCTTTAACTCTAGAACTCCGTTCTGTGGAGGTTTCCTCAGAGAGGACAGCCTCTCCATTTTAAAAAGTAGCAATTGCCTTTTTAATGTAATTTTCTGCATACAGACTGCGTGTGCATGCAGTGGTGCACATATTTTGTTACATGCAGACAGTCTAGTGTCGTTCCCCAGGAATCCTACAACATGCTCCCAATGCAGTGACAATTTTAGATTGAAAATAGTATGCGATTGTCTAAGGCTCTTTCCTGAGTACCTACTGCCCCTGCATTGTGGAAAGGGCTTTCATGAAGTATGCCAGATGGCAGGTGATGTCATTCATGTTCCCTTGCTACTCTGCATTTTCAGGCGTCTTCTCATGCAACATTTGATTATGCCATTTTCTAATGTTGCTTACAAAAACCCATAAACATTACAAGCACCAACAAAATGTTCAGCACTGGTCTTCTGCTTAGCAAGCAGAATCACAAATCAAAGGTAAATCCACTGAAAAATTAGGCTTACTTGGCATCTATGAAACTCCTGCATGCAGCAGATAATTTTACCTAAAAACCTGTAAATGCTTTGTAGAATTCAGCCTCCATTGCATCCTTTTGAAATTAGAAAATAAATGTCTTTCTTTTTTTTGTTAGAAGCCTCTGAGGAAGTATAGTGATCAATGTACGAGGAGATTACCATGCCATCTGTCTTAGTCTTCTGGAAACACTAAGTTCACTCCTCCTTGACTTCCTCTTCTGACCTGAGCCCCAACGTCACTTCTGATTGTTTAGAGCTCTTACCTTTCACCTCTCCAGGCAGTTCCATAAAATGAGTGTTATTTTTTGCCACATCTTTAGGTCAGTTACCTTCGCTCCTGCAGTGGTTCTGCCACTGTAAGTCTCCTTTTGGAAAACCAAATGAGTTATCACTTGCAAACTCATTGCACCCACTAATAATTGAAGTGATGATGTGTGATGTGGATTTTCTGTCCTTTCCTCAAAGTTGTGCCACACAGAGTATATTTATGTAAGTTGGGAGGTGGGAGGCACAGCCCCCCCCCAAACACACACACTATGCACGGACCAACTTTCTTCTTTTTAAAAATAAAAAAGTCACCATTTCAATACTAAAGAGGTGAGCTGAGTTTGCATTCAATATGTCATTAGGGAGCCTTTTCTTTGGTGTCATCATGACACTGCATTTTGATGTCCAGTAATGTCACCTGCAGCTCAGTGCTACTCCATTCTGTTTCCAGTTCCATTTGCTTTGGCTAACAATCAGTCAAAAATTTCTCTGGCCTGAAAGTTTTTTTTTCAGATGGTACATAATCACGGTTCAATATATTCACTGTAGCAACCACTAGGTCTACCCACTCACTCAGGCCCAAACAAAGAGCAGCCAGTGGGCAGGGACAGTGTAGAATGTCCAGCATGTTCTGGTTATGTCACAAGTGAAGTTCAGATCCATTGAGCTAGTGTTTCTGATGCTGTTTGTTTACTGCATGTGCAACAGATCCATCAGGACTGGATATGAGAAAGCCCTCTAATACAGGCAAAGATCCTCTCCCAGCAGTCAGTCTTCTACAGGCTGCTGAGGGGGATATTTGCCTGGCTTAGAGGGCTTCCTCAAACCCAGCCCCGATAGAGCTTTTGCACATGCACAGAACAAACAGCACCAGAAACACGTAAACAGAACATACTGGTGAGACAGAAATGTGTCCCAAAGGATCATTGCACTATGGAATAGTGCTGTCATTCATATAAAATAGAGTTCTTTCTTTCCTGACAGTATTCAAATGAAACCTTGACAAATGGATGGGAAATTGTAACTTTACCCTAGTCTGCCCCCCATGTCCCTTATGGACAAATGCTGTCAATAAGAAAAGTATTATCTTAACTAACACCCGCCCAGCCCCCCCACAAATCCTCAGTTATCTCCCTACTAACATGCCCCCTTATAGACACCCATGATACTCAGGACCCAAATGGTTTGGGGTACATGGCTAGGCTTGAAAGGGCCCTAGTGGTTGTTAGCCTAGTAATATCATATGAACCTATAAAAACAGTTCCTCCTCAACCTTTTGTAGTAGGAATTTATAGCTTAATCTTAACAGCTATTACCTTTCAGATAGGTAGGTGTACAGGATATCAGAGGCTTATGAGAAAACTGAGTTAAGTAATCCCACAGCTCAGAAAATGCTGATATTATGTGGCCATATACTAGCACATATAACTGTAACATTAATAATTTATTTCTATCCTTCAGATTATGCAAGACAAAAGCCTTCATTCATAGTCATAGTCCAGCCATTTCATATTCATTTCCTTTGTAGTAAACTACTGTAGTTTAATTCATTCACTCCAATGGTGCTTTGGAGGTTTGTACAATAAATTCCAATGATTATATTCTGATCTTTTTGAAAAAATCAAGTTATGTACTCACTTTTCAAACAAGTATTCATATCTTGGGAGCTGTAAGGGTTACAGAATAAATGTCAATTGTAAACTGTTCAACACAGATAAAGCTTTACAATGATAGTGTTCATTTGATTCTAGCCATAAACTGGATTTTATGTCATAGTAAACACAGTAAATATTTATTTCCTAATATTTTGTAAACAAGCAATATCTCAGTAACCACTCAAGCTACCCTCGTACTATCTGCATCATTTTGTTTGTTGATCTTAGAGCTTTCAAATGAGGCTATGCAGTTTTGTCTGTGCCACTTGGTTGTTGAGATATTTAGAAAAATATGAAATGTATGACAATATAAATGAATAGTATATGAACAATTAGTATCTCTTGAGCACCAGACAGAGGTGAAACATCAGTACAGTTGTGTTCCTAATCATATAAGCTTTAAGCTTGTATAATGATGAAAAGCCATGAAACTCTAAGCTTCTTACAACTGCAAAGATATTCACTTGTTTGTTAGCTACTGGCAGATGTTCAGTGGAGTCAAGATGTCTGCAGATGAAGACAGGTATGCATTATTTTCTGAGTGAAATTTACAAAGACTCATTGCTGAGTACATTTTCATGGAGACAAGCTGTTTGCAGGTGCAGCAGTTAATCTTGAGAATTCTGGGTATTCTTTGCTGAGGGACATTCAAGATTTAAAGGGACAATGACAAGCAGTTCAGTGAAAAAATTAAGTTTGAAATTATGGGAGGTGAATAAGAGGTACCAACCTCCCTAGCAGCCTTAATACTTTAATGCAGTTAATAGAACAATGCCCCTCAGTATAGCTCTTTTTAGTGTGTACTGTTAACTCCCAGTGTATGTGGCTTGAACCTTTAAAAAATGAAGTTATCTCCTTACAGTTCAAATATTCATATCTCTGAAACTGTAAGTATTACTAGAAAACTGTCAATGGCAAACTTTTCAGGATAACATAATTTTTTACATTAGTGACATTCATTCAGTTTGATGTTTTAAATTGGATTTTATAAGCCAAAGTAAAGGCAGTAAATACTAATTTTGTAATGCTGTGTAAACAGCTTCAGATATTTCAGTAACCATTCAAGTAAGATGCATACTGCCAGGATGATTTTCTTCAGAGAGCTGTGAGATTTCATATGAGGTTATGCAGTTGTCTGTGCTACCTGAATGTTGTGATATTTAGAGAAATATGAAAATTATTACAATACAAATAAACAGTATACAAATAATATTCAATATCTCTTTAGCTGCATTAGACAGAGGTCAAATATCAATACAGTTGTGTTTGCCAAAATGTATGCTTTAAGATGAAATCTTCTGATACTTTGTATGTAGCATGGTTTTGGAATTATTAATGCAAATATGAACAAGCAATATTCAATGTCTAGAGGCATCATGTAGGAGTTAACTGCAGAAATGCCTGGAGGTGCACTTGGCTGTAAAGAGTTAAAGATAGTCAATGCACTTTTTCTTAGGGCTAAAAGTTAATGTTTTCTAAAAGCATACAAACTGCTTTTCATATCTGGGAGGGGAAGACAGATAAGAAAAGAAAAGAGAGAAATAATTGTAAGTGGGAGCACAGGTTACAGCATATGCTTTAGCATGGGTAATGTTAATTTTAGGTTAGATAATGCCTGTAGGTGCAGCTGTCAACTTGGTGCAATTGTTCCCTTCTGGAGGGTTTAACTTCATGTTTTGAAGATGTATATAGTTTTGTGTGCTTGCTCCAAGTTAATAGCAGATGGGTATGTTTTGTATTTAGTTTTTTGTTTGAGGGTTTTCATTAAAAGAAAAAGTCTTGAAAAAAATGTGACATAAGTTCAAATGGAGATGAGAAGAAGCTGTACAAAAAAATCAGGCTGCCAAACATTAATATATGCATGTAACACAAAAGTTGGAAATACACATTCCAAAAAAACTGACATGTATAATAGATGGGAACAATCACTTTTTATCAGGTTTGCTATGCTGCCCATATTCCTAGAACGTGAATAGCCTTACATGTATAGATAAAAAGGAAAGCGTATCGAATTATATTAAGAAATGTAGAGTGCAAAGAGCAATGCTGCAAGAGATACTTTTGGAAAAAAAATGTGCATGTGAATTTGACAAAGGGAGGATTTCAGAGGAAAAGGGGAGTAATTATACTAATTGCTAGAGATACTCCAATAGGAATAGATGAGGGAAAAAATACAAAACTGATAGATTTGTGGTAATAAGGGGCTATTGGCACATGATAAGGATTACAATGGCATATATTTATATTCCAATGAAAACTGCTATTATGGAGCTTAAGAAAATTTTGAGAGAAATAATCCACTTTCAGCAGGGAATATTATTTATAGGTGGGGACTAGAATTTGATTTGAAATAATGAAAATGTATCGGGGGACTAGAAGGGACAATATATCAAAAAAGGGTAGATTTCTGAAGAAATATATGAAAATGTTTGGTAAGGAAGATGTGAATTCAGTAGCAGGAACTTGGACAGAATTTACAGATTATTCCCGAAGGTCAAATAACTGGGCTAGAGTAGATAGAAATTATATTATACAGGAACATGTGCATTTATTTAAAAGCTTCAACACACATACAATAACTATTTCTGATAATGTACCAATAAAAACTAAGATAGAAATGCAAGGTAATGAAGTAAAAATAAGGCACTCACATTTTCTCACCTACCTGTTAGAAAGCAAGGAATTTAAGGAATGGGTAGTGGCAATTATTCAAGAGTTATTAGGGATGATAGGAATATCTTCAGAAGTTATAACGAGTGACTGGGATAAAATGAAAATGGATTTTAGGAATATCTTCAGAAGTTATAACTAGTGACTGGGATAAAATGAAAATGGATTTTAAAAATAGGACTGAAATAAAAGAGGAATCAATACGGTTAAGAATTAATAGAAATTACTTAAAGGGACTGACAAAGATTACAGCATTCCAGAAGAAGGGGAATCTCACAGAACAAGAGGAAGAGCAAATGCAGATTGCTAAAGAGAAAATAAGGGAGTATTTGGATAATATGCATGAATTTAAAAAGACGGCAGTTAAGGAAATATTTTTGATTACAGCTCCAGAGCACAAAAACTTTTAGTACAATGACTTAGGTAACAGTACATTGAAAGGGTTGTTGCCAGACTTAGGGAACCTATAACAAGAAAAATAACCAGAGATCCTGTAGAGGTTTTAATGATATTCCAGAAATGTATGAACATTTGCAAAAAGCAGAGAAATGTAGAAATCAAGAAAGAGTGCAAATGGAAATATTTATGGAAGACTTAATTATGCCAAGGTAAGAGGCAGACTAGGCTCAACACCTAACAGTTAATATAGGAGGTGATGAGATAAAAACAATAATATATAATCAATCTTCAGGAAACCCTCCAGGAACAAGTGATATTGCTGTGGAAGTTTGGAAATTAGGAGGGGGAAAAGTGGTATATTTCTGGAAGATGTTGTTTAACAGTAGTTTAAAAGGAGGGGAAGTACCAACATCTTTGAAGAAAGCTGGGTCTTACCTAAAGATGACAAAGACCCTTCAGACCCAGTCGCATATAGACCCATTTCAATTTTAAACCACAATTATAAAGTGTTTAGGTCCATGCTAGCTAAATGAATAGCAAAGGTTTTGCCAAAATTGATAGATCTGGATCAGTGTGGTTTTGTGGAGGGAGGCAAACAATAGAACAATTATGATCTAGAGGGAGGCAGAATATAAGGAAATACCTCTGTTGTTTATGGGTCTTGATGCAGAGAAAGACAGAGTAAGCTGGGATTTTATGAGTAGGACATTGGAAGCATTTGCATTCCCTATTACAATAATAAGGTTAATTAAAAATATATATGAAATATCAGAGGCAATAAACAAAGTGAGAAGGTTCCTCTGAGATAATTTGTGTTTCAACAGAGGAACTGGGTAAGGGTGTTCTTTCTCCTCTTTGTTATTTGCTTTATATTTAGAGCCATTGGCAAAGGAAATAAGGGACTCAGAAATATATATTTAGTATGATAATCAAGAAAAGTTGGCTTTATTTGTAGATGATATTATTTTGTACCTGATAAATCCAGAAAAGGACATCTCGGTGTTGTAGAACATTTTGAGACCGTTTCATTTTTTTTCAGAATATATAATGAGGATAAAACAAAAGCTATAGTGGTGAATTATGTACCCACACATGAATTGGTTCAGCAATACCCATATTTATGGGGGCATGATAAGGTAAAGTATTTAGGAGTATGCATTAAAAAGACTTCTCTAATGGCAGTTAAGGATATGTGGGAAAAGACAAAATAAAAAATACAAAAATTGAGAAACTGGGAACTCTTATTTATGGATATGGATATTAAGATACAACCAGTGAAAATGTTTTTAGTCCCTTTAGTCTTGTATGGGCACACTTTTACCAACTCCAGGAGAATTTGTGCACAATAATTAATAGATAAATGAAGGACTTTATCTGGGAGGGAAAGAAGGCAACAGTTAATTGGGATAAGTTGATTCTTCCAATAGAACAAGGTGGTTTAGGTTTATCTGATTTGAAGGGATATTTTAGAGCTACACAGTTAAGGGGCATATACATAATACAAGCAGGAGGTTATAATTCAATATGAAAAGGGATGATGATGATGATGATGAAGCAAGAGGAAGTTCAAGAAACAGAAAGGGGGAGATATTAGATGCAGATTCTTAAGGAGAATAATAACAACCATACAGAACATTATATTCATAAAGTAGCAGAAAGTATTCTAACAATTAAGTCAATACAAGAGTGGAAAAAGGATGTTTTACCAATAAGGATGACTGCAAGTAGGGATACAGAAAACAGGTAAGAGGGGGGCTGAAATGTATTTGATAAACCTAGCAAAGGAACCAGGACATTAGGAGCAAGTCACTCAAGCAGGAAAAGTAATAGAGTGGGATGAGGTGAAGAAGACATTTGTATTGCAGGCAAGAGACTGCTTTCCTTACCAGAGTTTCCTCTCAGTGTACAGTGAAAGAGAAAGGGATAGGAGATATTAAGTGAAAGGCCTGATCTGGTAGAGTTTTTAATTGAATCTAGAATAGAAGCAACTGTTAAAAAAGGGATAATTCATAGGGCATATAAAATATTACCTGATAACTATAAGAATCAATCAGAGGAGGTTAGAAAAGATTGGGAAGAGAGACTGGAAAAGCAATTTACAAGAAAACAATAGGAAGACATATGTATGGCTATCACGTATGCAACCATGTCCAGAAGGTTAAGGATCTTTGTTTGGAAGTATTTGCATTGGCATTTTTATACCCCAAGCAGACTTCAAAGAATTTTCCTCAAGTAAACAGCAAATGTTGGAGGTGTGATGGAGAAAAAAGAGGTCACTGGGAACATGTGTTTTGGGAGTGTAATGAGTTGGCAGATTTTAACAGTTCCCTACGGAGTACTCTATTACAAATATCAGAAATATTCAGTGAACAAATGCCTGTATGTAAGGAAACAATTCTTCAGAGTTAGGATACAAGATCTGAATTGTATAGACATAGTAAGGCCTCATTAAGTTTAATTCTGTTGGCTGCCAAAAAAGCAATTACTAGAAAATGGAAATCAAAGTCTACACCAACTATATTTGAGGTATTGAATATTATAAGAGATAAAAGAAGTGGAAGAGCATTCTTTAGAAAAGGGAAGGAAGGAAGGAATGGCATAGAAGTAATTGGAAACTGTGGGAACAATGCATATATAATAACGCTCAGGAGGAGGAGTGAGGTTTAATGGAAGGCAGGAATCAAGCAATTTTTGCAATGTTGGACTGATGATAGTAGCAAAGAAAATATATGTGATGTGTATTGTAGTTATGGAAACATGTTAAACTAGTTTGTTCTCTTTTCTGTTAATATGTGTTTGCCTATGTCTTAAGTGATAATTTAATAAAAGTGTTTAAAAGATGTAAGCTTGTGTGTAGCATGGTTTGGAATTACCAATGTAAACAAGAACAAGCAATATTAGATGCTTAGAGATGTCAGTAGAATATAAATATGGAACCCCCTGAACGTGTCACTAGGATATAACAAAGGTCTAAGGGTTTATGTTACTTATATGTAAAGTCTCTAAAAAACACATTGTATAAGGTGAGGGCTTGACATGACTTTGTATGAATTCAGGCTTAATACCTGTCTTGAAAACGCTATTCCTCTGGAAGTATAGAATGACATCTAATTATTTCTTAAAGAGGCATGGATAAGTCATTCAGTGTAGTTCATGTCCCCTGTTATGATTAATCTAAAGTATTTCTTCTTTGTGAATAATCTTTGTTCTTTGCCCAGCTTGTAAGTCTTCCATGAATCCGTTGACTAGACGTGGGGATATATTCCCAGGGGGCTATTGTGTAAGACCGAACCACCCTAATGTTGAATGTAAAACACCAACAAAATAAGTTTGATCATACACAATAGAGAAAAAAATACCCTGAAAACAATAATATTGAGAGCAGAACCAATATTAAAACTGAAACACCCCCCAATAACATTGGACTCAAATTTATCTGAATAGTGGCAGTGTTATGGGAAGGTTTTAGTGAGTACATTAAGATGTAAGGTTAAGGTGGGGTAAGGGGTAGCATTATGGTTAGGGTTATCACCCATTAATAAAGAGGGCAGGGTGGCCTCCACCATTTGGCCATCCATACTGTTGATATTAAATCACACCTCTGCATTTGTCGAACATACATACGTTTGGTTAAACACAGGGGAACCATTCCATGATACTAAGCCTAAACTGTCACCTATCTGGCCACACAACTACAATATGTAAATGTTAGCTGCCATCATACATTCTCATCTTTGGCTGCAGACCCAGTACTGTGTGCTGTTGTCTTCTCTAGACCAACTCAGGCATACTAGTTCAATTATAATGTCTAAAATAAGGAACCTAAACAATCCTGGTCCTAGAAACAAACTCTGATTTAATGCAGCTGCCATCAGCTTGGATTCCCTTGCAGTAGCATTTGTCATCTCTACCTATCCTGGCAGAGTAACATCCCAAATTCAATTTACATGGGCATTCTGCAGTTGAGAAAGCATAAATCCAATCCTGAAGTTTGTTCTGACAACAGTAGATGTTAATGGCCCTGTAAGACCTGTGTCCATTACATCGCACATACTTGACAGTTGACAGATGGGGTGGCAGTTCCATGGCTCCATGTTTGTCATTTGCTCATACAGCAGCACCAGGTCTGCCACCGCCTGTTTCTCAGGCCTCCCTATTCAGCTTTCCTTATAAGTAATAGCATACTGGATAGTGAACAAACTAATATGTCTGCCAGTTCCCTTCACTACGCAGGGCTACAGTTCAACCGGGTCAGTTATTTTAGTAAATATATTCCCTCATCTATCCTGGTTTCTCCATAGTTCTTCTTAAACCACCCACCTCATCCCATTCCTGCCATATCTTCACATTTAGGTATATTTGTCCCTGTTTCCTTTTTAAAGTTGAATAAATGCTCTGGCTCACTTCTACTGTTTGTAAGTTGGCTTCATCTAGAATATCTTTCCATATTCTCACATTTAACTAATTAATGTTCAAATCAAAATCCAAAACATCAAAGCAGAATTAATTTAATGATTTTTACTTTTTCTTATAAACTTTTCAGCTTTTATGACCTTTCTGGACTATTTTTCCCTATTAATCTATCCCTCACCCAAATGCATAATCTGCCTGCATGCTGTTTAATTCATTAAATCACACATATTGTCTTTCAAATAGGACATTGTTTTGTTTTTCCATTGTTGTATCACCAGCAGATACATATCTTAAGAACATATACAATTTAGAACTTTTTACATTGTCATTTCTTCCAAAGGCAGCTATTTTCCCCACAAACTGTATTTTTTTAGTTTAGGATGAGACCCATTCATGCCGCGGTGGTGCAGCGATAGCGTTGTTGCCTCACAGCAAGAGGTTCTCCCATTCGATTCTCGGCTGGAGTGCGGGGATTGCCTTCTATGTGGAGTCTGCAAGTCCTTCCCGCAGTTGGGTGGCGATCGAAAGACATGCGAAAATGGGCGTGCCTTTGTTAAAGGTTGGCTGTCGAGCTGGCACCTCGGCGTTTGTGAAAATCTACTGCCAATCATTAGCTGACCAGAGTTCCACTGTGGCGACCCCTAACCGGGAAAAGCCAAAAGACAACAACAATAACAAGGATGAGACCCATTCAGGTGACCAAAGTATGGCATTTTTTACAGAAATTTTAGCATTTTAGGACAAATCATATCCTCAAGTAATGGACAGTCCTGCTCTTTTTTTTTTTTATCAAAAATAAAGGTTTACTGTTGTAAAAAAAAAAATATTATTTCTTCCAATTTCTATTCAGTTTGGTCCAGATACAGAATCATGGTTTAAATGAGAAGTAAAAGATATTTTTGTACACAGCTTTATTGAACTAACAATTTACAAACACATGCATGCAAAATCATTATCAACATCATATTAAAAACCTATACTTACTGAATTTACATACTTATTTATAAACTTTTTAAATATTTCAGACTTTATTGAACTCACGCATTTTCAAACATGTATCCAAAATCATCATCCTCATATTAGAACCCTATACTTATTAAATTTACATATTCACTTTTTTCATAAACTTTTTTTAGTATCAACATTCCATTCACTTTTGCTTTATTTTTTGCATCATTTTCATTCCCCCCTCAACAATCCTTTCATAGCTTCATAGGTTTATACTAGGCTATCGGCCACCAGTGTCTTCATAAGCCTAGTCATGCATCTCAACCTAGTTTTGTCCTCGAGTACATTGGACACCTATAGAGTGGGGTATGTTAGTAATGAGACAGCTAAGGGCTATGTGTGTGTGTGTGTGTGTGTGTGTGTGTGTGTGTGTGTGTGTGTGTGTGTGTGTGTGTGTGTGTGTGTGTGTGTGTGTGTGTCTGCGTGTGCATGCGTGGAGGGGGGTATGTTAGTTTGGGATTAGTTAACTGTCAGCCTCTGTCCATCGGAGACATGGGTGTCAGACCAGGAGTGAATTTATAATTTCCCATCCAGTGATCAAGGTTTCACTTGAAAAGGGTCAGGGATAGACTCCACTTCATGTGGATGGAGAGCCTGTTCCATAGTGCAGGGACTCTCTGAGACATATATTGGTCTCTCCAACATGTTTAATTTGTGTCACAGGAAAAGTTTAGGTCTTTGGATCTAGCATTCCTGGTGGTGTTATGTTTTATGGATGTGCAAAGAGGTCCATCAGAGCTGGGTCTGAGGATGCCTTATACGCCAGACAAAGATCACCTATCAGTAACCTATAGGAGTCTGAGTAAGGAGACAGGGCTTTAAGTCAGTCTATGTAGGACAGGGTATTTCTTCCTATCTCTCTGGTCCCCATCGTGAAGGTAATCAGCCAACACATTCCATTTAGGGTATGTATCTTGTTCGTTCCCTTACATAACAAGACCCTCTACAATTGCTTTATTTGTTATAATACCTAGTTATTTTGTTATAATACCTAGCTCATCTTACAAGATCAGTCTAAGCCTTAATTTTCACTTTCTGTTTATCAAATTCTTGTCTGCATATTTAACATTAATAAGATCTTGTGTATTGACATTCTTCCTGTCCTACTCCAACTCATCAATATAATCTCTTTAGTAACTTACACTTATTCATCCAGCATCTGTCCATCTGTCCTATGCCATATTGCAATGTGTCTTTAAACTCCACTGACTTTGCAATCTTCCAAAGAAACATGTTCTCTCAATTTCCTTTTTCACTCCCCAAATATCTCCAAGATATAATCTGCACCTGAAGGAAAAGTTAGAAAATATATATTTTCCTAATATTTCTGGGCATTTGCCACTTTTTATTTTCAGAGCAAAAATGTGCAAACAGGGACTGTTTTGCAAAAAGTAGTGCAGGTGATAGCCTTTTAGTAGCCTAATGATTTCACTGAAGGTACCCGCTTAAAGCCCAGTGCCTTTGTTTCCATTATAACATGCGCCTTTACCTCTGACACGGTCACTCACCTCCAACGCTCAGCAGCTTTGTCAGCAGTAAGTTAATGTATGCTTCCCATGAAGGACCTGACTGCTAATCTGTGTTTTAATTTTCATACATAGTAAACAACACATGGTGACTGGAGGATACTACTCTAGGCAGAAATCTCCTGTCACTGCTTTATCTCATTTTGGGCAGTCTTATGATGTGGTCTAGGGATACTGTGTCCATTACATCCCTTTTGAATAGCAGTTTATATACCACCTCCTTTCACCATCTACCACCTTGTCTGCCTAAAAGCTACAGCCTAATGTTTCGGGCATGCTGATATAATTTAACCTTCCAGGATAATACTTTCCATCTCTGTCCTGAGGTAGGCTATAAACCCCTTTCTATATATACCTCCACCCTCTATATAAGGCTAATAAATCTACATCATAGTCATCTCAGTGACTGCTGCTTGAATGTGTATTTGTAGTAGGAAACACATTTCCTCTTCTTATTCCACTGGATACATCTGCTTCCAGAGTTCCTTATATTAAATGTTGCCATCCTTAATTCTTGCATGCCCACCTGCTCCCTGTTTGTACTCTCCTCTTTTTCTTGCTCTGATTGTTACTTGTCCCCAACTTTATATTAGCGTTCCTACTATGATAATAGCAGTATTAACGCTAGTATTGCTCAACACTCTCCCATCTATCGACTCAGTTCCAACTGGTTCCATGGTAAGGAGGGCATGACTATATCTCCAGCTGAAAATGTTCAGGTAGTGACCTAGGTGGCTGGAGTTGTTGAGAGTGTTGTAGACTATGTTTCCTACCAATGAATCTTCTGTGGAAATGGGGGACCTAGTGGGAGACATATGGATGGGGGCACATGGTTGTCTGATGGGCTATGTTATTTTTAGAACCAAGAGTCAGAAACACTCTGTTTCCACTCCACATATTCCCATGAGTGTCTATATGGCATGTGGGTGGAACTTTTTGTTGCATAGCAAAAGACCCTCGTATTTGCCTGCACGTCAGATGTGCCCCAACCATTCATCTCTTACCCTGGAGGCAACCCAATAAATGGACTGAGATCACAATGATACACTAGACATTTAGGAAGCATAGAGGGAATGTGACATCACACATCCACTTCCCACTTGTCTTATATATAACTGGTTCTGGTATATCCAGCTAACATCTTTTTAGCACACTTCATCCTTCCTCATTCAAACTTTTAAGTTTGTAAATAACTCTCTGTAGACCATCAGTTTTTTTTTTTGGATTAAAAAGTAAGGTGCCAGTAACAGTCCAAAGTCTACAATTTGCCTACTCTTGATACTATAACAACTAAGGTAATATTGCAGTGAGCCTACCAGCTGGAGTACCTACTGCCCTGATCTCCTCATACTCTTCATCTTTACATAGCTGCAGTAGATGACTGTTTATACCATCAGCAGGTGAGTTTCACCTATGTAAATCCATGTTTTGCTTTAAGACAATAAGTGAGCCATACCTACTTAGTAAGGCTTGCACACATACAATTACTTTCTTGTCATATAATATACAGTTTCAAAATGTTGCAGTACCTTGTGGCTTGTAGCTGACTTTGATTTGCATTTAACAGCAGATTAATATTTTTCCTACACTCAAGAATGGCTTTTGAACTAGTAACGTTGCCGACTGAACTGTAACAATTCTACACATATACACTGAAAACGTATTTTCTTCCTTTTTGTAACCTTTTGAAAAATGGGGGCATTATATTTTACATTTGCCCACAAGGTGGCAGTAAATACTTAATAATCTCTACAAAGCGCTTTTCAATGTAGTCTGTAATTCTATATTTAATCATTTTGAAATTACCACATCTCAGCAATTGACTAGCCCCATTTCTAAACAATTTTGAATGGAAATATATTAAAAATGGATGTACATTGCTACAGAAGGCCTGAGGTAGGCACACAGTTTGCAATATAGAGCTATAATTCTAAATAGATTTATGTGTTGCTATATGATTCAAAACTTTGTAAAGGAAGCAGGAAAACTGTAACATTCTAGAGTGTGTTTGTTCTAAATTTTACTTTAAATTCTTTTTGTCATTTTTTTGCACTGTAGATGAAGTGCTATGTAAACTATACTGCTGTATTTTCAAACATAATCATGTTCAGCTGAGCTTGTGTACATTTGTATTTCCCCGAAACACCATCAAATACAGACTGAAACAGTAAGCATTACTAATGCAGTTCCATCTGATTTTGAGAATTAGGAGATACCATGAAGTACTTTTTCAGTAATGTAGATCATTTTTATAGCTCACTAAGTATTTTAGGAGTGTAATGGTCAATATTCTTGATTTATATTTTTTCATTGCTGGGAAATGCTTAGCAGTAAATGGAGTAAATGGCAAAGGTTAATTCCTCAACTTTATAATTGACTTTTTCAGTGGAAACATAGTTTGAATTTATTTGATTAATATTTAGGCATGAGTACTTTCATAAAGCCAGTTTCTATGACATGGAATAACTGAAGGTACACTGTCATACTGTTATTAAGCCTTGTAAATTAACACTGCTATTCTATAATCTTTAAAGGTAATCTTATAACGATTGTCCAGTTTACAGTCAAATAAAGCATGATATAGTCTTTCTATAACATGCACTTCAACAGTTTATTTTTAATTATTTCCTAGTTGTAGATTTTTTGTAATGCCAATGCAGGTTAAAAGCAGCATAAAAAGATATAGCAATACAAACCTCTATTTAATAAAGCACCAGTAAACAATCTTGCCATTTGATTTTGCACTGTTATTAGTACTTATGTTTATGTTACATTACTACAGAACACAGAGATAATCGCAGGAAGGCCATTTGTAATTTCAGATTGTATATGGAGTCCACAGTAAAACAACTACAACTGCTTCCTTAACTGAACCAAAGATACTCCATCAGTATGCTGATGAGGTGTTTTCTTCCTACCAGCAAGCATGTAAAGTCTGCAAAGAGATAATCACAGCAGTGATGCATCAAGCAATAAACATTTCTGGAACAATATGTAATACCTTAGTAAATGATGTTTGTAAACATGTAACTATGTATTGTCATCCAACAACCACAATGCTGTGCTGCAGACAAGATACTTACTGAATGCCCATTCAACTCCTATACCATTCAGTGTATATAGTGTTAACTGCAATGACAAATACATGCAGCAGACACATACACAGATTTACTGCAATTACCCTTTTTACAATCACTCACACTAGTTACTATGGGTACACAAGGACTGCTGTATACTTTTTCTACCATGCAACACTATGACTTCAAATCTGGTTACCTCTTATATATGAAATGTTGTTCTGTACATCAGTTTTTAATTGAGAAAGTGTTGTTCTACCCTAATCATGCAGTCATATTCACTCATTCATCCTCTGATTACCCCTTTAATTCAGTATGTGGTTGTGGAATATCTGACCTCACCCCCAGCACTCAGTGGCTACAGGATGAGGAAGCTCATCCTGAATATGATAATAGTCCATTAAGCGTCTTCTGCATGGAGACATGCGTGAATGGGCATACCTTCGTTGAAGGTTGTGCGTCAGGGCTGGTAACTCGGCACGTAAAAATCAACTACCAATCATTAGCGGACCGGAGTTCTGCTGTGGCGACCCCTAACCGGGAAAAGCTGAAAGACACAAACCACACACACACACACACACACACACACACACACACACACACACAAACACACACGCACACGCACACAAACGCGCACACAAACGCGCGCACGCACACACACACACACACACACACACACACACACACACACACACACACAAACACAAACATCATACCGGCAATTTACAGGAGTGCTAATTCCCCTACAGCATGTCTTTGGGGTGGAAGCCAGAGTATCCACTGAAAATCCAAACACAGGGAGGATGTACAGATGTCACAAAGAAGGTATTCCAGATAAGAATCAACCTGCAGAATCAAGCATTGTTGGGCAGCAGGGCTAACTGCTGTGTCACTGTGCCACTCAATCAGACATTAATAAATGGGGACTGGAACTCCTACACAACAGCATCTGCATTTCCCAACTTTTACTCACAAATTGCACACCATGCTTGAACATACACAATTACACATGTGCAGCTTCACAAGAAAAACTCACCTCCCCTTTTACATTTCTTAGCAATGTAAAAACAAAAAAACAAAAAGAAAAAAGAACAGTTTTAGGTTACTTAAATCTATACAGAACTAAGGTTCACATTACTGTTTTTGAACTAACTTTAGTCCCAGTTAGTCATCAAATGTACAGGAATAGTAATCTTTCATCCTTCCAGAATTCTATCAAGCTGCCCCACTTCATTGCTCATCAGTAAATGTTTACTGAGAAAACACTTTCCACAGTTATTTTTTATACTATTTAGGCTATTTCCTTTAACAAACATATACTCTTTTAGTCAACCCCTTGGAACAAAGGGATGAAGACCTGCCTATAATCCAAATGACCCGGGATTCAAGAACCAAGCACTGGAGAAGGAAGGATAGGAGTGAGTCGGCAGAGCTGGCTTCACTGATCCCAGGGGGATTGTTCTGCCCACTGCACTTGCTACCACCTAATGGAGAAAAGTGTACAGCATGCAGCATTTGGGCCAAAGACATATGCTTCACTCTGCCAAGCCACATCCATATAGTAGCTTTCATGGAACACATATGGGGAATGTGCACACTGACAGCAAAAAACATAGTAGACTGTCATGCCTGTAAGTATGCACATCTGCTACTGAAGAAGATGTTAGGACCGAAATGCAAAACTCCTTTCATGGCTAGCTGGATGATGGCCTTAACATGACAGGTAATGAGAAATGAACGAGGGGGGGGCATTACAGAACCTACATGGAATGCAGGAATGAAGGCTAAAACAAGATATAAAAACAAGACTTCCCATCTCCCATACTTGGTTTCTGTGGGTTACTTCTCAGGTGCACAAAGTAGCATCTCTATGACATCATTAGGCTTGGAACAGTGACCAGGTTAGGTTATTCTAGTTGTCTCCTGTTAGAGAGGCTGCAAGGATATCATCTTCCTCACTGACTAAGGTTGGCTGATACTTATCACCCATCACTATGTGGTATAAGGTCTGCTCTGTCAATAAATGCAGCACTACGGTGTCCTCATATGTGGGCATCTGTCAGAAGTATAAAAGGGGAGGAAAGGGGTATATAGGAAAGTAGGAGAAAAGAGAAGGCAGCAAGCAGAGGGCTACACAGAAAGACAACATATAGGTGTGTGCAGGGTAAGGTGAAGAAAATAAAAAGAACACAGAGTGGGGAAGGGGTAGGGTATTATGTAGGGTAGACAGACACACACACATAAAGTGTCATAAACAGACTGGAATTGGGGGCAGGAACTGAATAAGTTATATAATATTGCTTAGGGTTTATGATATATAGCAATGTATGTGAAGTATAATGTTTGTTAATGTTAATTAACTTTGCCTGTGTCACAAGTGATAATTAAATAAAGGTGTTTAAAAAATATAAAAAAAGTCAAGTAGAAGGGAGACAATTAGTGGTGGGAAAGTTAAACAGCACAACACACAGTGTATGGCGGTGACACAAGAAGAAGGAACATACATGGCTGGGGATAGTGTGGGGTACAAGAAGCAATACTCCATTGACTGCCTTGGTCTAGAAGGACATTACAGGAATCCATCAGCAGTGGATGCATGAGGCAGGCTGGTGGTATGGGCCACTCCTTTCCCTGGTGGCCTGATGTTAGCGGTAACCATGTGATTCAAAGACTCTCCATTATGGCCATACACCTGTCTACCACTCTCTACACTGCAGCCTCTTCCACCTGCTGTAGTTGCAGCTGGGCTATATCAGGCAGTGGTGCCAAATTACATGCCAGTGAGTTGCCAAGTCCCACCCTTTACAAGACATTACTAGCCTCCTTACCCTCATGCTCCACAGCAACACAATCAGTGGGGCCGGGAGGGCCTCAGTTAAGATAGCTACTAAGCAGATCTGTCATCCAAACATGAAGTAAGGAGACAAAATGCGAAACTTTCCTGGCAATGGACTGAATACATTTAAAACACAGGTCAGCAGTTGTGAGAAGTAACTATGGTTAATTTCTAACATGTCCAGCCTCCTATGTTAGGTGACACAGTTACTCTTGTATTCTGCTCATGCTGAAAGGGAAAGGACACATCATAGTACTATAATGGTAAGATGCCAAAACAGCAGCTATAAGTCACAGCCCCGTGAATTATGTCCCATTAGCTGTGTGACAGGCAGCAGGTGAGTGTGTGACCTCTGTGCATACATAAACACAGTTACATACAGGACCACACCAGGAATTGTGCAGGCATAGTGAATTGGTGTAGCATAACCTCAAACCGTAAGCGGTTCCTGCAGAATCCCTAATTAAATGTAGTTGACATATGTCAATAAATGCCACCACCACCTCCACCTGACATTTAAAATACACACAGCTGTCTCCTATTTGGAGTGATGCTGCCTATCCTTTGCTTCCAATGCACATAGGTCTTCAGGGTTCATGCACTGCAGGTGCTCCCTTGTCCTGGTAATGCCTATGGCTAAGGTCCACACCTCAGAAAAGTCATATCAGGCAACAAAGTGTTTGAAGGCTCCATTATAACAGCAGTGGAGGCACTCCCAGACCTGTAGGTAAAGGAGCTGGAACAGAAGCTTGCCCAGCAGTCTGCATGATGCAGACTCTCTCTAGCATTCACTAGCAGAAGTTGCCATAGTCTCTGCTGAATCTCCTCTGAAAATGGTATCACTTTCACAATGAATAAAATGGTATTGTGTGAATTACATGCTGACAATGTGATTTCTGAATTACTGACAGCTCAACATGGAGTCGTGATGTAGCACGGCGCCTGCCTTTAAGACTGTGGAGCACAAGCTTATAATCACAAGATGTCAGCTATGTACACAGGCAGCAGTATGAGCTTTAAGTTGCAGATGTGCAACAGCAAACTAAAGTGATTGGTAGCTAATCATCCACCTGGTTTAATTTGCCAATGCAATGCACATGTCAGTAAAGATCTGCATCGTTTAAGAGGTGTGCCACCACTTTTATGTGTTAACACATGCACATGTGAGAAGTTATGTTAGATATCTGGTAGTACTATTAGGACAGAACTACATACAGCTCTGAACAGGCAGGCAGTACTTTGAAAGTGTGTGGCAAACTGTACTCCCACACCACCCTAAGGATGATTGCCCCCAGCCAGGAATTCATATTATAAAAAGCCAAGTATATGAATTAGTACCTGGATGTTTATAATGTACATAGAACATACTGGCAAAAGCCTGGCTCTTTAACTCAGGACAACCTGTCCTTGTATATGCCTCTTACTTCTTATAGTGAGAGCATGTCTTGTGCAACCTTTATGCTGGCCTATGGTTGTGAGTATGGCAGGGGTTTGCCTACATATATTTAACCATCTCACACCATAATAAAGTACGATTAGGTCAGCTTCCATACCCAAGGTGACCTGTACTGTTGGCTGCTGCTATGACTAATTTATGATATTCATACTTGTTCATAGGTTGGTACTGGGCTATCTACCCGAAGGCATATATTAGCCCAGTCACATTGTGCGGTATTCACCTCCCCTTTAGTAGTTCCCTAGACCCTTGTACTAGCAGCTAGTACTCTTGGCCCCTATCTAGTAGTGCTGTTGGTGTGATCCCCGGTGTGAACTTTCTGTTACCCATCCACTCATCAAGGTTCCTCTTGAAGAGTGATAGTGAGGGGCTCTGTCTTATGTAGTTCGGGACCCTGTTCCATAGTAAGGGAAGTCTCTGCGAAGGGAATCTATTCCTCCAGCATGTTCTATTCATTGTTGTGTTGAGGTTTATATCCCTAGAGCATGTAGCTCGAGTAGATTTGGTTTTGCTAAGATGGAGCATGTTCAACAATTCTGGGTCGGACATGGCTCTGTACGTTAGATATGTGTTTGTCCTAACAATGTGCTACAGGCTTGTGGGAAGAACATTTGTAACAATACTATCTGTACTCCCATATCTGTCCCTTCTGCTTTCATATGGCATACTCAAATTGCTGTCAGAATTCATAATACAGTAGTATACCTCATTTACCTTTTTGCCTATAGTTGTCATCTTACCAGACCCAGACGTACACAGTATACAGCTCTGTGTCACGTGTTTACAGGTGCATGCATTTCTGGTAGACAAAATGGACAACAGGGGCTAGATAATTTCAGACCTGCTGAAAATGATGTTCTACAAGGAGTCAAGACATATGGATGGCACCTGTTGTGGACAAGGAAGGCATTGATCACTCTTTATAGGACCAGGTGTGGCAGACAGGAGTTTATGCCAGCAATATTATAAGCATTTCATTGGTGTGTTATGTTTCCAGTGTACAAATCACCTAGTTTACCTGCTGCAGTGCTGTCAATATGACTCACCCAATGCTATCTGTAAACGACTCACTTATGCACTGATCCCCCCCTAATACTGTTTATTTTTCTCACTGTGATGCCTTTCTTCATCTAGTCTTACTAACCAACTCTCATCACTCTTTTCCACAAAGTTAATGTAACGCCTGTAACTATTCGACTCAATTTTCCCCATTCTGAATTCTATCAAATGATGTCTAACTTCTCTAATCAGTTTTTCTCTTTACCCTCTTTCACTTTCTTATCAATGCTTGCAAATATGAGCCCAATGTAAAATTTGTAAATAATGTTAATGTTTACATTTTAAGCATTTTTAGCTATTGTGTGGATTGCATTGTCTAAGCATTGCCAGTTAGAGCACCCTGTCTTGGAGAGTGCAAACCTTAATTTTACTGTCAATACATTATTACTTTTTCATACTTTGTTATGCAATATATATATATATTTTCATTTTTTTTTTATTCACTGTATACCCGGGCTGAGCCAGGAAATGGTCAGGAGGCATCAGTGCTCTACCACAGTGAACAAACTAAAAATAAAAGTGAAAATGAATTAAAAAAAAATGTTGTGCATGCCAAGGCAAAGGCACACTCCACAGCAGCTGAGAGGTTGCATACAGGGGAGAGGCCACAAGGGAAAAGCAGGCTGATAAAGCCAGTGGAACTTTGCTGTCATTGGAGGAGTGGGCAGAAACATGAGGATGGATACCCCCACCCCATGCATGTCAGTGAATGATACACCAGATTAGTATTATGTTGATCGGAATTGAGTCCATCACCATGGTCATAGGACATATACAACAGGCAAATGCTTGCACTGGTAACTATGATGATGCTGGGACATAGTAGGACTGACAATGTCATCATCAGTGTTGGCAATGGCAGTATCAGGGTAGGGTATGTACCAGTGGCAGTTATGTAAAAAGACCATTGATGGGTGCACTGTCATCATCTGATTTTGAAAATGTATGATTGTCTGACACCCCTTTTCCTGGGTGGCAATGACAGCCAGCTTCTACTGGCAGAATATATCACCAGTGGTCTCAGGATCATGACCCTAGAGGAATAAACCAGCAGAGTGACAGCAGATCATGGTCATGTAGTGTTAATCTCATCCAGTCACTGCAAGAAATTGTCCTTGAGATACAGTACCCCAAACTTCAAGACCGCCATCTCCACCTTTTGTGATATCCTTCCCCCACAAGGACATTTTGACAGCCATGTGTCATTGTTTACTTAGCCACCTATGCACATGATGATGACAGTGACCTACTCCTCCCCCTATCCCCTGTGGTGTATATGGGAATACATCAAACTCAATGTGGTGCAACCACACACTGACCAGCATAACCTGATATTTATACTGTATGCATTGTTTACTCTATGTGGCACTGCACTGTCACTGTGTGCTTGTCAGGGCCCACACAGCTGGACTAAATGTCACCTCTTCATCAGTACTTCTACTAAGCCTGTTGCTTGGGATAGATATGTAGTTATCAGATACTACTGTTCCACCACACTCTCATCAGATGATGATGTTGAAACACCTTTCCGTGTGTGTGTGTGTGTGTGTGTGTGTGTGTGTGTGTGTGTGTGTGTGTGTGTGTGTGTGTGTGTGTTTGCGCCTGTGCACTGTATCTGACCATACCAGTATCACTATGATGCCAAGTCTGTCTCATCACCAGTGTATTATAAAAAGTGCAACATGCTACAACCATCCTGGAGGATACTATCATAACGTGTGGACACATCAAAGCAAACTGAGCTTTGAACAGGCCAAAAACTTGTCGTACCATATTGTGGATTTGGTCATGTGTGATGTTATACTGAAGTTCAGTCATGCTCTGCTGATTTCAAGTGGGTGTCATAAGCCAGGTCTCCAGCATGTTTCTGATGTCGTCTATAACACTCTGTTAACATGTTGGGGGATCATACATTTGAACACACTATAGCTTTAGCAGTATACCTTTATATTAGCCACAGTGTTTGTACTTAGCAAACAGATGGTTGGATAGTTAGTCAATGTCAGTGGTGCAGCAGGAAGCACAGCCGCCTTTCTTGCTGGAAGACCAGAATGCTGTGGATTTGATTCCCCTCTTCAGGTGACTGGACTGTTGATGGTGTGGCGCTGTACTCCAGAGTGTGTTGTCCCATCTACTTGAGCTGGTGGTAGGTCAGGTGAATGTAAAAGACCCCATGGCACCTACTGAAAAGAGCAAGGGAAATTTCCAGTGCCATAGACAAATTTCCCTAGTAGTAAAAATAACACCTCTCCTTCACTGAAAAGAAGCCACAAACAGAGTGGAGCTAACCCAGTCAACAGAGAAAAAATAAATAAAATAAATGACCCTCTAGAATGTTAATGTGAAGAAGCAGGAATATAGCTGAGATGTGTGCCGATCCCTGCCATGAACTTTACTACTATCGCCAAAGACATATCCAAACCCTGAGTTTTCTTTTATTACTGTATCTTAACACACCAAATTGTCCTCTTTTAATTCTCACCTTTAAAACCTCCTCTCATGTTCCATCCTGTGCACTACTTAGTTCATTACCCTTCCTCCTTAAACCACCCACTGTCTCATCCACACATCATAAATATATTACTTCACCTCAGCCATCTAAATGTATTTTTTATGTTATAGATGTGTATATTTTTAAAAATGTCCTCCCTTATGTACTTATTTTATTTTTAAAATGTGCCTTTACTATCTATGTATTTACAATGTTTTGTGTTTTATTTGCTTTCTTCTTCTTTTGGAGATTTTTTCCCCAGGATTCTGCTGAAAACGGGGCTCTGACTCAGTTGACTATCCTGGTTAACAAATGTAAAATATATGTGAATTATAGGAACTACCTGCATGCTGGGAGGATACACTGGTTATGATCCATAACACACTACTGGTAATTCATGTAATGGTAGCCATTCCTGCTCACAAATCATTGTGATTGTGTGCCACGTGGGACCTTTGTTACACATGAGAGCAATTTATTGCACCAAGTACATCAGGGAAGTAGGTGATATTGTAGAGGGCATGCATAGTGACAGCGGCCACCTGTGGCGTGATAGGAAAAAATATGTGCTGTTCCACATGTAGAAGCATTATGTCATGGAATTTGTTGAGTATTCTGCTGACGGAGGACTATGAAATACACATTGTGTTCCCTACTGACCACTGAAAGGTTCATCTAGTTAGAATAAAAAGAGCTATGCAAACTTTGGCCTCCACAAGAATGGAAAGTATCTGTGTGTTGGTGACACACGTCACTCAGGGCCTGTATTATGCCTTGATCCACTCCAGAGCAGTAGGAATTGGCACTGCTTATCACTACAATGTGCACTGCATAGCCAGTACAGCTACCGCTAGCATTCTCACTGCTTGCATGACCAGTGCTGCTACAGCTAGCATTCTCTCTGTCTGCATCACCAGCACTGTTATAGCTAGCATTCTCACTGCCTGCATGAACAGCACTGTTACTCCTAGCATTCTCACTGCCTGCATGACCAGTGTTACTACTGCTAATATTCTCACTGTCTGCATGACCAACACTGCTACAGCTAGCATTCTCACTGCCTGTATGACCAACGCTGCTACAGCTAGCATTCTCAATGCCTACATGATCAGCACTCTTATTTGTAGCATTCTCACTGCCTGCATGTCCTGCATGACCAGTACTGCTAATGCTAGCATTCTCACTGCTAGCATATCCAGCGCTGCTACTGCTAGTATTCGCACTGTCTGCAACTCAGATATTTCTGGTGTGTTTGCACTTTTATACTCATGTGCTCCTAGTGCTTAATTTCTCCTACATACAACTATGACTTGTGAGTCACTCTGTTCACATCACACACATCTGCATATCATTAGGATAAAATTTCCCTATCCAGTTTAATTTCCTTATCATTATATGGTCATTGAAATTCATCTTCTGCAGAAGATGAATACGAACGACCACAAAGTGATATGCACTATAGTGCAGCTTGGGACAATGAATCACTATTAAGTTGCATGTAACCAGTTCCCACACAAGTGCACAATGCAGCTTCCCTATGAATCCAAACCCTTGTTATCTAGCAAAACCAAGTATTCCCATTACTTCCACATAGCATGAACTCAGAGGAAACATATATAGTAT